>NW_027505676.1:0-107737 GCF_021521415.1 Bidens hawaiensis | reverse complement strand
CGAGTTTGTCCGTGTCCATTCGTTAATATTGTAAACGGACGTTAACGGATAAACGGAAACTAACAAACACTAATGGACACTAATGGGCAAATGAGCACACAAGACATTAATGGACAAACGAACACTAACAGACACTAATGAACATTAATGGACAAACATACATAATCAGCTCTAATGAACAAACGAACATAAACAATTACATATTAATTTCAAAAAGTATAATCATTACCAGGCGCTACCGAACATTCACGAACGCTATTGAACGAGCGCGGCCTCTGTCCGCGTTCGTCCGTTAAGCTTATCGAATGAAATCTTTTGTTCATGTCCGGTTCGTTTATTAAATGGACGGGCATAAACTAACTTATTGCCGAACGGGCGTCCGGTTCATTTACAGCCCTATGTGTTCATGTTCGTTCGTTTAAAAAATGAGCATGCATGTGCCCGTTCGTTTATGCTCGTTCAGTGAAAATCTAGGCGGACAGTTCACAAACATAATTGAACAAAGATAAATGAACGTAAATGAACATATATGAATATACTTAAACGAATACAAACAAACATAAATGAACACAAACAAACAAATATAAAACATTAAGTAGAGGATCCACCCAAACGAACATAAATGAACGAACGAAACATGTGTCATATTTGATTAAATGAACACAAACTTTTTGTATGTTTGTTTGTTTATTAAATGAATGAACATAAAAGAAATTCCCGTCAAACGGTTCATGAACAGTTCACTAAACGTTTGGTTCTTTTACAGACCTAAGCGGAGGTGATAATTATGGTCATTTGTTCAAGTGGAAGACTAAGTCCAGTAACAAATTTGAATCATATATGTTCCTGACATCAAACTCAGTTGTTAATCAATCAATCAATCATGCCCAGTAAAATCCCACCGACAGCAAAGCTATAAGTAGGGTCTGGGGAGGGTGGGATGTAGGCACACCACCTCTATCCAAAGGAATAAAGAGGTGGCTTCCAGAGAGACCCTCGGCTCTAAGTACATGTGTATGAAGCAAAATAAAAGCTAATAATAAAGGAAATAAAGGAAATCAAAGTTTAACCGTTATATAAAAACTACTACTAATTATAATAATATTAATAATAAGATCACAGTTTAGCAGCTATATAAAAGCTAATAATAATTATAATAATAATAATATATGTAAGGGAAATACCATTATGGTATGTGACCTAAATAAGGGAATATTATTATATCATGAAGAAGAAGTTGAGTTGAAACAGAGTGAATATGAGATCGCGCGTAAGTGTTTGCAAGATGCAGTGGCGCGGGATAACATGTTGGTAAATGTCATTAAGGATTTTCCATTATTGGAAAAGGTTCACGTTAAAGATTCAAGTAAAAGAAGGACGAATCCTGTTAGTGGTAGAGAGCTGACAAAGATGAAGAACTTGTTGCATTTAGGTTCACCTCTGGAAAGTGATAATTATTATGTATCGGCGAAGTTTTACGCTTGCAAGTTGGAACTGCCAGTTTCCGGGTATGTGATGAAGGATGTAACCCTCTTTGTATTTGATAGGTGTCTTGGTCCTGCTAAAAGTCATAGTTTTTTGAGTTTTGATATTGAAGGTGTTGAATTTGATGATGAAGTTGAATCTGCATATATTAAGGAAGCTGTTATGAAGTTTTTTGATTTTTTATCATCATTTTAGTTTTTATGTGTTTCTACTATGTTCACTTGAAAGATTGTTGTTTATGTGTAAGAGTTGAGAACTAGTTTATGGTAGTCATCCTTTTTCTATGGTTTTAGATATTTATGAGTTTGTAGCTTATATATTCAGCATGATCTTCTTATTATCTTGCATTTTAAATTACGGATCCTAGCATATTCAAATTGTTCCGTCCTTTCATCCTTTGGAGTGATAGAACATGTTCGAAACCTCCAAGTCTCGGACAATATCACTCGGACGCTTCTTAGGTAGGATGGCAAATCGCCAAGAAACCTAAGGCTGTAACGTATGAAAGCCATTATACCGGTGAACATGTTGATGTGGCAGGTGGTGCCGGTGGTGAACACCACCCCGCTCAAATTGGCACCGATGGCGGTGAATTTCTGAATCTGAAAATGCCGCTGTTCTTTGCAAAATTGAAGGGAATAAAGAATTGTTTATTCCATATATGCATGTGACCTTCTGAATCTGAGGTGTTTGAATTAGATGAGGAAGAAAGGTTGCAGAAAGTTAGAATGGAAAGTTAGAAAAGATGCAGATTAGGTTTGGTGGGTGATGTTATCTATTTTTATATTTATTTTTATTTATCAAATTGTATCTATAACTTATATTAATATAATATGTTTATTTAATATTTTAAATATACATTTTTATATAACTTAATATAAGGCATGTTTTTTAGTTTAACTTACTAATTATAAATGCAATGTTTTAAATATATCAAAATATTTTGTGTTTTAATTGTAGTTATGTTAATAACTTTAAAAATAAAAATTAATTTTAATCGTATTAAACTAGTCTTAAGACTTAGTTATATATGTATTATTATTTTATTTGTAAAGGTAGAAAGTGATGAATTGGTAACTATTTCTATGATATTATGAAAGATGTTTAAATGAAGTGAGGTGTAATGTGATGTTGATATGACACTATGAAGTAGGAGGTAAAATGACATGTATACTCAATAGTCTAAAGATCTTATTCTCCCTTCTAGAAACCATTAAATGTATTAGCTAGTAGACTTACACATGATTTAAAATATACATGAGTAGGTAGCTTTGCATTGTTTTTGGGGATATTAGATTTAATAATCCAAACTTGGTCATATTGATCGGTGCTAAGCTAAAGTTTAAAGTTAGAGAAAATTACTGTTTGTGTCCCTGTGGTTTTAGGGCGAAGACACAATGAGTCCCCGAAAATTTTTTTGAACTGATTGAGTTCCCGTGGTTTCAAAAATGAACCATTTGAGTCCTTTCCGTTACTTAACTTTCAGAGTAAAACTTTCATTTTACTGAAACCACAGGGACTCAAATTGTTCGTTTCTAAAACAGCAGGGACTCAAATTGTTCGTTTCTGAAACCACAGGGACTCAACCAGTTCAAAACTTTTTCGGGGACTCATTGTGTCTCCGACCTAAACCACAGGGACGCAAATAGTAACTTTCTCTTAAAATTATGTGTGTTTTGGGGGATATTGGAACCTGTTAATTTTTTATTTTTTATTTTTATTTTTTTTTGAAAAACCAAGATTAAATTAAAAAAGAAAAGGGAATAGCCAAATTAGTAACCAAGGGCCGCAAAGTACATCAAAGGAAAGGAAAGGATATACAAAAATCACAGGATTTTAAACTATTTACCCAACTTATTAAGCCACTGCTTTCTCAAAATTAAAACCCCACCAACTCTCATGATCCATCTTCAAGCGTTTATCTGTGTGAGTAAGTCATAAGAATGAAGTCGCTTCTACCAATTTGCCAATTGAAAGAATTTTTATTGTTAAAATTTATTTAATTTCTTGTCTTCCATATTATCCACAAAGTAAGCGACAATGTCGCTTGGATCAACTCCTCATTTCTTTTTGTGAACCCCTTCTTTTTTGGAATCTCTAAAAGCCCCGTCACTGAAGAGATATATGATGGGCTCAGAATTTTAACCCATTGCAGCACCACAGTTAAGTCAATTTTGCCTTGTCACAAGTAACCGTAATATGTTCCGAGGTTTCCTCTTCACGTCCACAAAATAAACAATTTGAGTTTTCTAAAGTAATACCTCTTATCGAAAGCACCACCATGATTGCAATCCAGTCTTGTAGTAGACGCCACAAAAAGCAATTTACTTTGATTGGTTACATTTTTAACCATAACTTGAGACCAGTTTTAGCGTGACCTTTGTTATCAAGCTCCCATGCAAGAGCATTCTCATTCCTCTTCTATCTCTAATTCTAAAATTACACTAAAAATCACTATATATTAATTCACCAAGGATTATTTCCAAGCCATAATCACGTAAATCATCTATAAAAAAATCCATTTATTATTGAACCTATAAAATCAAACAGCCGCCATGTTATTCTTCATCGTGTTTTGTAGTCCCATAAAATAAGCATTCATAGCTTAAATGTCTTCTTCAACATAATTTCAAAACACAAACAATATGGTGTAGTGGTTAGAAGCCTAATCTTGAATGTCTTTTTAACGTAATCCTTTTTAATATGGTCTAGTGGTAAAAAGTTTGGGTTTCTCAATTGAGACCCAGGTTCGATATCCACAAACAACACGTTGGAGGCAAATAGGTGGCTCAATGAAGGAAGACATCTTTGTGATCTCCAGTTCAATCCTGAGGGCGCCTAGGTTTTACTACCAGTGGGCCTTTGAGCAGGTGGGTTTTCCCCGGAACTGGAGATAACTTGGAGGCGCTTAAGAACTCCATATGGTTGGATTGGGCCCGATGGCAATGGCCTTTTGTTTGCCATTAGGTCACTCCGTACAGAGCGGTGGCGGATCTTGAGCATCTAATATGAATGGGCCGAAAGTCACAACAACCAAATTGTTTTTTCCTACTTCTAAGTTTCGTGTTGGCAATCCGGTTCGGGTCGGGTCAAACAATAATTCCAAACATTAACCTACCAAATTGAAAGAAATACAAAATGGTGAAATACGAATTATCAAATTTGGTCTCTTCTTTGCTTCTGTTGACTGTTTTGATTAATCGATTTCACTCCCTACAAGTCAGTTCCGAACCTTAGGCCTCAGCAGACAACGGCAGTGCCCAATCAATCAATCGATTTTACATCCAAACGATTTCATCAATTCACTTGCTTGCTTCCCAGCTTCTATTTTGACTTCTTTGTCGAACCTCATAAGTCAGTAAGTCATACAACGGCCATCACACAACGTAACCTTCGTTTGTTGTTGTGTTCGAATATCAATCATATGTTAGGGTTGGATTTTGGGCTTAATGTTTAGTTTTTATGTTTAAAATTTATTTGGGCTTACGGTTGGTCTTATGGAGTTTTATTTCTTAGCATTCCTTTCTTTATCTTAACGTTTATTTCGTGTAAACGATTTTTCATCTTCGGTTTTAAACAAACTTTACATTTATAAAAATTCAAGGCTGGCCCTTACTAAAATAGTATGGATGGGCCGGACTCAAATAACTTGGCTAGATAGCACTCAATACATATATATATTCGAAAAAGGATACTACCGAGCGAAAAACGTGATAGGGCCACTGCCCAGTTTGACCCGAAGAAATATCCGCTAGTGGTACAGAGTACCTAGGCAATTCTCTATTTGTTGGTCACTAAATAAAAAATCCCAAAACGCAAACAATTACCATTTTCTTCAACTTGGAGCCCAAAATTAATATACTGTTGTTACTTAAATCATTGGCAAAAGCGATTTGAAGAGTAAACACCAAAAATTGATCAGGAATTTACCACTGACGTATACCTAGATTAGGAATGAAAATGGTGGAGTCATTTTTAAAGGGTGATTTTATACTTTCAGGTTTTAAATATTCCAATTCCATTGATATTTTACAAACCAAACACGGATAGCCCGCAAACGAATCAAACGTTCAACGAACTATTCATAAACTGTTTGACGGGAAGTTCGTTTATTTAATAAATGAACGAGCATGTACAAAAAATTTGTGTTCGTTTAATTAAACAAACGAACATTAACACATGTTTCGTTCATTTATGTTTGTTTATTTATGTTGATTTATGTTTGTTTACATATTAATAGAAAATAATTAAATATAATCTGAATAACTCATCTACTTAATGATTTTATATTTGTTCATTGAAGTGTGCTCATTTATACATGTTTATGTTTGTTTGTTTTCATTTAAATTCGTTCATATATATTCATTTATGTTTGATTACATTTGTTCAATTATGTATATTTATGTTCGTTTACGTTCTTGTTCGTTGATGTTCCTGTTCGTTTAGAGTTTAAATAAGCGAACACAAACATGTACATGTTTTAAATAAGCGAAAATGAACACAAAATATGTGTTCGTGTTTGTTCATTTAACTCGCGTTCGTGTCAAAGTTAAATGAACGAACATGAACATTCTTTTATTTGTGTTCGTTCGGTTCGTTTACAAGCCTGAATATTTTTATTGGAATTAATTCCAATTCCCTTATATTCTAATTCCTTCAAAACAATCCAATTCCATAAAAAATATGTTACGAACCAAGCGACCCCTTAGTGTGTGGTTAAAACCATTACACCAAAATAAAATTGGGCTATAAATAAATGGTTTTATCTTCTACATGATACTTTAACTTGAAAATCACTATAGTAAGTCGTAGAGTCTTACTTTAGTTCTTTAGTATATCATCTAAGTTTCAAGCATTTTTTTTTGCCCCCTTGAGTTTTGGCACCTAAGTTACAAACGTTTATCTTTTAGCCCTTAAAACTCTAGTAATGAAACTCTTGTTTTCATAACTTTTGTCATAATACTTTTAGTCTTATAACTTTGGTCACTAAACTTTTGACACCAAATTTTAGTCTTTCAACTTGGGTCACAAAAATTTTACATTTTCACAATAAAGCTTTTAGAGTTTAGACTTGGTCAACAAAACGTTTACCAAAACAAATCGAACCGACACTAACCAAGTTCCCGTCGCGTCCCCCTATAACGCACGATAGCTCTTGAACATGTAACGTATTTAACACACTACACCATAGCCGACTATGAAGCAGGTCCGGGTGGTAGATGGGCCCTGGCCCGACACCCCGATATGTCCGAATTTTATTTCTTTTAAATTATATGTACTTTTTTAAATAAAATATGTATTCTTAATGTTTAAACCAAATTAATCAACTAAACGCAAAACTTTTTTAACTATTTTTGAAGATAGCCCTATACTCCACCATAACGTACATATAAAAAAAAGGTCTTATAGACAATTGCTTCGACTTTTAAGAAAAATAAGAATATAATTTAAAATAATAAAAATAAAATCCAACGGTTCAGACAGGAACACGTGACTATGTACCAAAGTACAAAACCTATGCTTCAATCTTCCTGTCTTCCAGATTACTGTCTGCACACAATCTATTCAAACACACACAAACATGTCACACAGACTCAAAGCTAACTGACATCTATTCAACTGCAAATCTTTCAACAATGAAGTGTTTTTCATCATCAACTTTGTTACCTGCAACCATTAAACCACATCCATTATTATTATTAACATCCAGAACCAAAAGGTGTGCATGTTTAATGAAAGCAGCCTCTGGTTATTATTCATACCAAAAGTTTATTCGCTTTGCTTTGGATGAAACAAAAGTTTTGATTCCAGAGTTGGTTCCTTCTTACTTGCAGGTAACTATTGTTATATATATTTATATGGCATTAGATTATGTAAATGCTTCTTGTATAGGATTTGATAGCCACATCAAATTTAGGGCAACTTTTTCTTTGGGTTGAAATTTCGGGTTCATGGTTTTAATTCCATAAGCCCGACCCAAATCAGTTTTCTCGAGTTCGGGTTTTTTCGGTGGGTTAATGAGTTATTCGGGGTGGGTTAATGAGTTATTCGGGTTTTGAGTTTTCCGGCAAAAATGTGACTATTCCGGTCAAAAGCGTTTTTCCGGTGACCTGCAGGTGACAGTGTTAGAATTCTGTTAGTCACATACCAATGTACCATCAGCTGCCAATTATTTTAGTTGGGACCAGTAACGACCAAAAGATGATAATTAGGATTAATAAAAACCAGTATACCAAATTAAAAAAACACTACATTGCTAAAATTAAAGCATCATATACATCTCCACTCGTAGCGTAAATGACCAAACAATAAACCAACATCATCCAAGAAAGAGTAAAATTTAACGAAGTCCAACAATTTAAAAAACCCAACATAATCGTCTTCAATCTTCGCGTTCAATTTCGTTTCCTCCCCCATTTTCAATGCTATATTAAAAAAAGAATCAAATAAGTTTTAGAATTGTTAGATATAACATGAACTGAATCGCTATACGGCTGGAGCGCAAACTGATATAGCCTATACCTAATATCAAGTTTTTAAAACGAAAACTTTATTCGGGTTTTTTCGGGCTAACCCAAAACCTAGAAATCAGACCCAACACTACGGTTCGGGTACGGGTTAGTGTTTTCTCGGGTCGGTATTCAAGTTGTGGTTAAAAGTGAGAGGCATAGTAAATACGTTTCGGTCAATCGTAAGAATGTATAAACTAACTTCAAAAAATTTGGTTTTAAACAGGATGATTTTAGTACTTTAAAGGCATTGGATGGGAAGACAGAGCTTAAGATGTGTTCATATCAAGCTCCAAAAGTTCGGCTACTTCGTAGTCTTTCTATAGAACAAAGTGATGGTATGCAGGTATATCTTTAACTTTCCTAATTAATAATTAGGTGTTATGTCAAACAACCTGAACGTTCAATGAGCCCTTTGGCAGGAAATTCGTTTATGTAATAAACGAACGGACATGAACAAGATTTTTTAATTGTTTAGTTAAATGAACATGAACACATGTTTCGTTTGTTCGTTTATGTTTGTGAACGTTCGTTTATATTTGTCCATATGCTTTGATTTATTTATGTTTGTTTGTTTAAGTTCGTGGGTTTATGTCCATTTAACTCATTTAACTATGTAATTTTATAATTTAATAAATAATTAAACATGTATTAGACTTCAATTGGTGTTCATTTATGATTGTTTATTTATGTTCGTTTATGCTCATTTTTTTGTCAATTATGTTCGTTTATATTCATGAACTGATCATAGCTTCTTAACGAACAAACATAAACGAACACGCACATGTTCATTTTTTTGACAATCGAGCATGAACAAGGAAATCCATTTGTTTAATTGTCCATGTCCGTGTTCGTTTGGTTCGTTTGCAGGCCTAATTGTTACTCTTTATTACTTTATCCTAATTAGGTGCTAGATTTTGCTGTCTTCCCTGAAGCAGAATATGACCTCCCGATATTTTGTGCCAACTTTTTCACCTCCGGCAACACAAATATTGTTGTTCTGTAAGTCTATTTAAAAAATCCATTAAAACATAGTAAAGCGTTTAATGCTATCTTTAAATTCGGTTTTTATGACCCATCACAGGGACCTTAATCCGTTGCACGATGTCATAAATGAAACACACTACAAGCAAAAGTATTATAAAAGCTTGATTCCTCTCAGCTTGAAGTATACTGAGGTCCGTTGACTGTTGACTTTTTAATCTTTTAGCGTGTCGGTTGTAGTTTAATGAATGCCTAAAGTTCACGACGTGCAAACTTAACGACAGATTACGTGCAGCTTTTACCTTGGGGAGGAAAACTCACGGGCGAGTCTTTGAAATTCTTCTCACCGATAGTCATATGGACCAGGTTTTCTTCGAGTCATGGAAATCACGATATATTGTTTTCTGCATTCAAAGATTACTACAAGGTATCCTACTTTGTGTATGTGTTATGCCTTAAATTATATAAATGTTTTTATCGCGCTTTTTCTCCTTTTTATTTTAACTTTATTATTATAAACTGGCAGGCTTGGCTCCATCTGATGAATCAGGCCACCGAGGAGACTGATGTTTCTCAAATAAGTTTGAATCGCGAGGCACAACATAGGTATTTAACTTGGAGAGCCCAAAAGGTGTGTGCCTTATTATTATTATTATTATTATTATTATTATTATTATTATTATATTTTTTTAAAATCTTATAAACAGGATCCAGGCTACCAGCTTCTCAAAAGATTAATTGGGGAGACTCTTGCAAAGGTATTGATCTTGACTTTAGTCAAAATAAACAAGTACATTTTGAAGTAAATTAGTCAAACTTGAGTCCTCTAATTTTGATTTTTTATTTAACATCATCTTATTAAATGTTGTGTAGGATGTGGTGAAGAAGTTCCTCTTCAATGGAGTGAACGAGCTCGGGAGCAAAACGTTTCTAGATTATTTTCCCGAGTATGAGTGTGGTGACGGGTCAGTAAATGAAAAACGGAGCATTGTTGGTAAGTCGTTTGAGACCCGCCCTTGGGATGCTAGAGGAGTATTTATTGGTGATACCTTAAGCTAGATTTATTTTATATTGTATGCTTGTTATCACATTAGTTAAGAATCATAATTATATTTGATTAATGTATACAATGTTAAATTTAATCTTGTCTAATATATTCGCATAATCGGTTATCATTATACTACACTGCATTCTCAACTCTAGTAATGTCAAAGTCAACTCTAGTAAGATCAAAGTTAAGTCAACATAACAAACTTTAAACCCTACATGTCATGCAAATTCAACTCATTTGGTAACTCTAATGAACCATCTCTCATTAACTTTAAACCGAGACTGTTTAAACGCTCGCGCGAATATTGTCTAGACGCTTTCCTCCAATCAGTACCTGCTTTCATCATAGCAGCAAACTCCTCATAACTAATGCGCCCGTCCTGACACAATAACATTATTATTATTATTTTTATTTCTCATAACTAACGCGACATAATCATTATGGGTATGCATTTTTACCTTATCAGTGTCGACATCAAGCATGATCGCATGGATTACTTCTTCAATACCGTTATAATTGTTCTCTTCATCATCACTTAATGCATAACGAAGCTCTTCGACTTCAATATAACCACTTCGGTTTTTATCAAAGAAACCAAATGCTTTGTTTAGATGCTCATCGTTCGCCATCCTCTTAAGATGCACATTAACCGCCACAAATTCATTATAGTTCAATGTACCATCTCCATCGAGATCAACCTGCAAGTAAAATCATCACTCTTTGACCAGTCAACAGATGCAAAAACACGAAAAAAAACACAAGAACACAACAGTAAAACTTACCGATTCCATTATTACTTGAAGATCTGCATCGTTTACAAAGTGTCCGAGTTTCTGTAAACCGATGCGCAGTTCTTCAAGGTTTATCTTGCCTTTTTTGCGTGTATCCATCATGTCAAATGTTTCTTTTATTCCCACCACTTCATTGACTGATAGATGTTCAGCTATCACCTGTGTGAATCAAGTTACATTCAAGATAATAAGACGGGTTCAAACTAAAAAACAAAGCAACTTTGGTAGATTATTGATCTTACTATTAAAGCTTGTTTCTTGAGCTTGTTCATTACTGAAAACTGCTTAAGTCTTGACCTAACAACCTCACCCAATGAGACGTTTGGAGCCGTCTTTGCGTTAAATAACCACGGGTGTTCTGTAATTACAATGTGGTAGCAATAGTAACAGCTAAATTAGCTTTCAAATGGGTTTATTTGGAATGTTGTTAAAGCTAAAAACTAGGGGTGTAAAAAAGTCAAGTCGCTTGTGAGCTACTCGAGGTCAGCTCATTAAAAGCTCGAATCAAACCGAGCTTAAACAAGCCCAAGCTCAAACCTAAAATAAGCGTGTTTGATAAATGAGCCCAAGCTTCAGTTATCGAGCTTGATCTGGTTCGCAAGCCTAAATAGGCCTTTTATTTTTATAATTTTCATTTAATGCATTAAATAAATAAATAATATATATATATATATTATATATATATGTATATAACTATTACTATACACAAACTTACTACAAATAAAAAACTGAATAATATTTATTTTGTTATATTATATAGAAAATAAAAAGATGTATGTAAACTAACCAATAAAGAATAAATGAGCTGAGCTCGAGCTTAAAAAGCTACTCAAGAGCTGAGATCGAGCCTAGTTGAGCTTATGCTCGACTTGTTTACACCCCTACTAAAAGCTACTAAAAAGAAAAATATATCCAATAGACTAAATGGGTCAGACTTGTTAAAAACATCTTAAGCGTATTCTCATACATAAAACTTCCTAAACCGTCTTTTTAAAAACAAGGCAGGTTATTCTAATATTCTTGTACTAATATAGTTTTCATAATCATGTTTAACAATTAACACATCAACTAAAAACATAAAAAAGTCAAAAAGTAATCAATTGTTGACCCAACCTGACCCGCTTTGACCCACACTAAAAAGTACCCGTTTTGACCACCCATTTTCCATCTTTACTTAGGGGGTGTTGGGATTGCTTATTTTAGCCAACTTATGACTCATAACTTTTTTAAAAGTTGTAACTTCTCCCAAAAGTCATAATAAGGAGGTAAAAATAAGGAATCCCAAACACCTCCTTATATCTAAATAGTGAAACATTACCAAGAACTTGTTGCGCTGTAATCCTACGCTTCGGATCCGGATCAAGCATTTTCTTCACTAGATCTTTAGCATTTTCAGAAACTTTTGGCCACGGGTCTCTTTCAAAATTAACTACCAATCGTAAAATCGCTTGAGCTACTCCTTGTTCGGTTTCTGAAAACAAAATACAATAATGTAACTACCATAGTTATTACATGCGCTAGGCACTCTCAAGGTGCATAGGTCACACCTGGGGCCTAGGCGCAAGGCGCAAAAAAAATTGAGGGCCTGAGAAAAAAAAGTGCACTTAAATAAAAAGATTTAAAATATATTATGTATATGAAAAATATATTATTCTTCAAATAAACTAAATAAAAGCTATTATATACCGTTTAGTATCATTTTATTAGTACCAAAAGTTCTAAAATAGTCAAGATTCAAATGCAATTTCAAAACTATTGAATGTAATTCCTTTGACTACTCCTAGATCTAAGTTTCAATAGCACTCCTTGCGTTTCTTTTGCTAGGCTTTTATCTTCTCGTGTTCCTAACCTAGACAATGCCGAAGCGCTGGGAACTAGAAGCGCATTTATTAAGCATCGCCTGAAAAATGGGCTTTTAATAACTATGGTAACTACATTATTTCTATAATTAACTTATGGATTATGAATTATTATTATTACTGTTATCATTATCATTAAGTAAATTGATTTTAAATATTCAAACTATGTCATATTGGCACATAACAGTCCCAACTTTATACCTGACTAGTGGCGGTCCCAACTAAATGTGTATTTGTTTCCAACGGTTTGCGGCTAACGGATGGTTAACTCCGTCAGTCTGATGCTTACGTGGCATGCCTAGTTGTTAAAAAGATCTATGTGGCAGCATTACATGGCAATAATCATTCGTGCCACATAGATCTTTTTTGACAACCAAGCGTGACACGTAGGCATCAAACTTAACCATCCGTTAGTCGCCAACCGTTGGAAACCAATACACCTTTAGTTGGGACCGCCAACAGCCAAGTGTTAAGTTGGAACTTGGAACTGTTATTTGCCAATATGACATAGTTGAGATTATTTAAAATCAATTTACCTTATCATTATGATGCCTTAAAATGAGAAACAAACCTGCCCAAAAGGGTGGAACACCACAAAGCAAAATGTACAAAATAACTCCGGCACTCCATATATCAACTTCAGGACCATAATTTCTTTTCAACACTTCTGGGCCATATAATAAGGACTTCCAACTATTTCATTAAACACTTCACCTGATAACACACATTTTAAACAGAATTGTGGACTTCATGCCCAAAAAAATACATTTTAAATTAAGGGTTGACATTTAGATTATGAATAAGTTGGACTAAAGGTTATATACCTGGTTTAAAGAAAACCGAAAGCCCGAAATCGATAGCCTTGAGATCCGCAGTTTCTTTCTTGTTTGCAAAAAGAAAATTCTCGGGTTTGAGATCGCGATGCATGACTCCATGCGCATGACATGTCTATAATGAGCAAGAACGAATTATGTGACATTAAATAGTCAGTTGTAATTATCAATTAGTTGTTTTAGTGTGTGACAAATACGACTGTAAATGAACCGAATGAATGACGAGCGAAGCATGTTCGTCCATTCGTTAAAACCGAACAAACGATCGAACACGAACAAATAAATGACCAATTTTTCTTGTTCATGTCTGTTCATTTAACTTTAGACAAAAGAAATTATTTTTTTTTTCAAAAGTATAACTCTGTATTAAATATACTAGAATAACAAGGATTATTCATGAATATAATATATATACCCTTATATTCCTAAAATGAAAAATAAATAAACAAGCAATAAACTTAAAATGACCAGTTCCAAGTTCCAAACCAGTTAAAACCAAACCGAGAACCAGACTGTATATAATGCAAACGGGCCAAACTGGCCGCCTTTCTTCTGTTTGGGTGGCTATATTTTTAATAATTTAAAATTTTAATAGATTGCCAAAAGGGCTTTATATATTTTTGAAGTATTTAAAGCGGATATAATATAAATAACCTGTAATTATAATTTTATAAACAATATGTTAACAAAAAAATTGTCAAAATATTAGTAATTTGTAATTTCAAAAGCTAACTCTTTTCTTAACATTTTATTAAATTAGAAAATGAAGGGTAACAAGTCTTTAAAATAGGGTAGCAAGGGGATAAATAAGCTATTTTAATTTTCAATTGATAATTGTCTCTTGAAGGTGCAATAATGCACATCTAAATGAACAAAAATGACTTATGAAAACAAATTGTGGTGAAATTTACCTGAACAACTTCCACTATTGTCCTCATAATAGCGGCTGCAGCACGTTCTGTATAATGTCCCCGAGCTACAATCCGGTCAAACAGCTCACCACCCTCGCACAACTCCATCACTATACGAACCGCATTATTATCCTCATACGTGTCCTTTATGGTCACAATATTAGGATGTTTAGGCAAATGTTTCATGATCTCAACTTCTCTTTGCACATCCTCAATATCAACTGAAGTCCTAAGTTTTTTCTTTAATATTGATTTGCACGCGAATCTTTCACCGGATTCTAAATCGGTACACAAATATGTTACCCCGAATTCACCCCTTCCTAGCTCCCGACCTAGAGTGTAGCGGCGTGTGATGTCATGACCCGTTGGGTTTTTTAAAACGTAAAGTTTGAACCCGGTTCCAGATTCGGGTCTGGGTCGATAGGCGTTTGCATACAGGTTCGGTTTGTTTTTCTTCTTCTTGTTAGTTGATTTATCAGGGGTGACACAGCAATTTCCCATGGTTTAAGTGACAAAGTCTGCAAATTCCGTAAGTTGAAATCATAAATACATTAAAATTAATCCCAGATTATGAAAACTCCATGTTCTTCGTACAATCAATCCCAAAAAAAACAGTAATATTAAATTAAAACAGATACCCAAGAAATCTTGAAATTGCTTGTTGTATAATTCAAAACATAAAATCTTCAAATTCACTAAATTTAAATCTTGAATTATAATAGATTTTCACTTATATAGTTATATACTTCAAATCACAGCATCTTCAAATTTTGTAAAATGATTTTATGATGAAGCCTGGATCACATAAACTCAAATTTTTCACACAATCAAAGGCATGGCCTAATTCAAACTCCAAAAAAAATTCAAGAAAATAGGTTTACAGGGTTAGGTTCAAATAAGAAGTTTGATTTTCCTAAGAAGGCTAAGAAGGAGGGTATTTTTGTCTTTTAACACTTTTATATCAAAACCCACTTACTTTAATCTTAAAACCCACTTAACTTAATTCCAAAAACCCACTTACATAAAACCCACTTACATCTTCACTCATCTCCTACATCCACCACCACTCCACCGCCCACCGCCATCACACCCGTCACCCACCGCCACCACCTCGCCGGAAAAGTCCTAAAAAACACAATGAAAAACACTATGAAAAACACAATGTAAAAAACACAATAGAAAAAAACACAATGAAAAAAACACACAATGATAAAAACACAATTGTATGACACAATGAAAAAAACACAATGGAAAAAACACAATGAGAAAAAAAACACAATGAAAAATACTATTGTATAACACAATTTGTAAAAAACCCACTATTTTTTTTTATTTTTATATTACAATTTGGTACTCATATTAAAGATAAAAAGACACTCGTTATTATGGTGAATTTGTTTTTCAATAAAAACGTAGTAAAAAAAATTATGGACATTTTAAAATGACGGGGGAATTTGGCATGTGCCTTACATGTGGAGAGAGAAAGACAACAAATGTGTTATTTCTTTTATACCCTTCCCCTTATGTTCACACTTGATTTCCCCCTAAATTAATCTCAACCTTCCATGTTCAAAATCAATGGCCAAGATTACTTCTTATCCTTCCTACAAAAACTATACTTCCTATTATAACCTAACCCTAGATTTACAATCATCATCATCATCGTACTCAGTATATCCCACCAATAGCAAAGCTATGGTAGGGTCTGAGGAGGGTAAGATGTAGACAGCCTTACCTCTACCCCGTAGGAATAGAGAGGCTGCTTCCGGTGAGACCCCCGGTTCGATAGTAGTTTTGCATCCAGCCTTGGACATAAAGCACATAACACTCAACCATCGGCACACTAGTCGATTGGTGCATGTACCCTTGTCTTTCAGCTATCAACGCCACCACATGATGCCTGATTAACCTTCCGCCACTTTTAACGTTATTTTCACGAGATTAGTAATATAACGTCAAAATTAGTGCAATTTCACTTTTGCCCACCCGAGGATTCACACATATGTGCATTATATGCGCGCACTGCAAGCAGGGCGCATAGGTTTACAATCATATAATAAAATAAAGAAACAGGCTTTACCTATAGATTATCCAATTATTCAAAGGAAAAAATCTTCAAATTATGTGAATTGAAGTCATAAGCAAACCAAAAATGTAACCCATATCACAGACACTGCAACTTTTTTTAGCGAAATCAATGGCAGGAACTAATATCAAACTCAAATAATAAAACTTTACAAACAGATAACCAAGAAATCCTGAATTCTTCAGTTAGCAAACCAAAGCAACAAGCTTTACAAAGATTCAAGATACCCAACAAAATCTTGAATTCTCGACTTAACAAACCAAAGCAGCAAGCTTTACACAGATTCAAGATACATGCTAATCAGGGTTGAAATTCAAGAAAACATATGCAATTAAAAAAATCAATCTTGAGATAAAAGCTCAAAAGAAGGGCAAAATCTGCATACCAGTAACATAATTAGACCACTAATGCAACCCATATCACAAAAACTAATCTTTTTTTAGTGAAAGGTGCTAATTTCAAACTCAGATAATAAGACTTTACATGCCCAAGAAATCATGAATTTTTTCACATAACAAGCCAAAGCAACAAGCTTTACACGATTCAAGATATATGCTAATCAGGGTTTAAATTCAAGAAAACATATTCAACAAAAACAATCAATCTTAAAAAAAATAATAAAAAATAAAAATAAAAATAAAAAACCTCTCAAAAGGGCAAAATCAGCATACCTCAAAGGCCAATTATTCGACTTGCAATTCTTCTTGAAATGTGTGTGCTTTAAGAAGGGGAAATATGCTATCAAGAAACACATTAAATGAAGGGAGGCATAGTTGATGGATGAATTGAATTCTATTCATCAGTGTTTGATGAACAACACCACACCATGGATGATTGTATCATATAATAACAATAATAATATGAACAGAAAGAAACTAAAAAATCCAAACTTTTGTCTCTTAAATTGAATCCACTTCCACTTTTCTCATTGTTTCATTTGTCTGTTTCCCACTCTTTTGGACTTTTAGGTTATGGGCGTGGACATTTTATTTATTTATTTATTTGAATATTCAAGGTTTTGATTGTTCACGTAACTTGTTTAATGTAATGTGTGTGTTCTAGATCTCCATGTGTGTGAAAACGAGTTGTGCCGAGCCAGAGCTTGGCTTATTTTGACTTACAAGATCTCGAGCTCGGCTTGTTTCGAGCTCGTCTTGTTTTGAGCTATTTTCTAAAGATTGAGTTCAACTCATGAATTGTTTTTTCAGGATCGGGCTTGGCTCGTTTATTTTATAGCAGTTAATTTTAAAATATGATATTAATTATTTTTATATGTTTTGAGAAAAATCTTAAACAAGCCAAAGCTCGTCCCAAGTTCGGTTGTGTAGTGTGAAATTAATCCAAAGAAGTCCAAAATAGGTAAAACTTAAAGATACGTAAGGCTCGTTAAGACCCGACGAGCCTAAACGAGGGGCTTCACAAACAAGGCTCGTGCTTGGGCTCGATATCTAGCTGGCTTTATTTAAGGTCTGAGCTTGGCTCGGACTCAAAAAATCTCGACTCATTTGAAGCTTTTATCCGATCTAAGCTCGAGTAGCTCGTGAGCAGCCTGGCATGTTTGTCTCTCTAAACATATTATGAGTGGGGCTTCAAGTATTATACCAAAAAACTGATGCAAGTACATAGCACATAAAGCTGTTATTGGCTTTTGGGAATAATTTCTTGTTTCTATTTTTTAGTCTTGATCGTGTGTGTTTTAGTCATGGTAATGTGAGGGAAAATGATGTGTTAGTTGAGAGGTTGATTGTGGAAAAAAGTTAAATTGGATTTTAATAATTTCAATTTAATGTAATTGGTCAATAATAATTTTAATTTAGAAAATAGTTGTCATCGGTCTCAACTTTCATAATATTTGTTTTAATTGGACCCCGTTAAAAAAAGTTAACGGCTTTAAGTTTGTTTTCAAATTTCAAATTGATGTTTTAGGGCTTTCGTTCGGATTGAGGATACGAGTCGATGGATGTAGAACTTATCTCAAAACGGTGGTCCAAGCGACTAAAGGTGCTTCAATTCCGGTATGTAAACTTTTAATTAACAAAAATCAAGTTGTTTGGAGCACTGTTTCGAGGTAAGTTGTTACATCAATCGATTCGTATCCTCGTACCGATCGAAAGCCAGAAAACATTAATTTGAAATTTGAAAAAAACTTAACGTCGTTAAGTTTTTTTAACAGGGGTCTAATGAAAACAAATTGTGCGAAAATTAGGACCGTTGACAGCTATTTTTAAGTTGGGATTATTATCGGCAAACTGCATTAAGTTGGGATTATTAAAATCCAATTCGCCTGGAATAATGGATGTTATATCTTAGACGATGAGATATACACTAACTCATTCAGGGCTATTGGATGACCAAAAGCATGAAAAACTAGCGAGGCCAAGTAAAATAAAATATATGTTCATGTTAGGGTTGGACCTCAAGGAGCTGACCTTAACCTAAATTGTCAATTGAAAAGGCGTAATAGAAAGGATGAATCAGACCCGACCCTATTCAAATTGTCAGGCCCCACTGACTTACAATCCAGACTAAAGATACCTTAACATCAACATGTTGAGCATTTGGTGTTCAATATCTTGTAAGAAAGCATATATTAACAGTACTTTAGCCAACAGTAAAGGCTGTGACTGGTTGATTAAACCTTAGTGCGTAGACTTACAATGCTGACAACAAAACAACATGATTAAGAACGTTAATTGTGGCCTAGAGCAACACCATGAGAGATGTGTAATAAAATATCTTTAGGCAGAGAGAAACATTGAATTATCCTCGTCTACCCACGGTGTGCTCTTTTATAGGATCGAGCGATTATAGGAGGACTCGCCCATCTTGGTGTTATTTCTAACCCCCTAGCCGGCTTGTGTGGTGTGGATATTAGTAGCGACGTTAGGATTGCGGGCGGCGATGTGTTTTATGAATCTTAAGGTGGCGTGATGTCTTAGATGGTGAAAACAAATGGTGGATTGGTTAGTGGTGTGAGTTTTGTTAGACTAAAAAGATAAGCATAATTTTTGACCAATTTTCGATTTTGGATCTCGCACGTTACATAATAATTACTTATGATAATGTATATATTCAGTGACAAAACTAAAAAATTCTATGGTATCGAAAAATTTTGGTGTAGGCATTTTCTATGTATATATGATAGTCATATCGATTCATAATCTTTTATTTAGTTTATTATTAAAGAACATTTTGGTAAATGTACTATTCGATTTGAAGCCGGATAAGAACTTTCGTAAATTCTAAAAAGTGGGAAACTAAAAGAGCAACGTTTAACGCATGATATCGGTCTAATTAATTCATAGTTTACTAATCTTCTATAATAATAATACTAGGATAATAACTTGTGTTACACACAGGTGGAAAACATATCAACAAACAATATAAAATATAAACGACGCATTCAATCAACACAAATATTTGACATAAGTTTTTTACCCTCAGATGTTACAAAAGATGTTAAACTATGTCTATAACATAAAAAGAAAATACTGTCACACCCCAATCTAAGGCAGAAATGCCAGGGCGTGATCCGATTGCTCACAGCTCGAAGATATTATCATATATGAAATGTGACACTAACTAATTAATTATTTTATTCAAATGTGCGCACAATAATCAATACAACAATTCAATTCAAATAAATAGATACTATCATTTAAATTCAAGTTTTGTCTTCAATATAATCCTTATGTATTTCTAAATGTCCAAACTTCAATCTTCAATCAACCTGCATATGCGTAGAAAATGGAGTTTGATCAACAACACAAGTTGAGTGAGATGATCACCAATTTTGAAACATTAAATAATAGCATATATATGTATATATAGTTGATAAATGATAAATGCGCAAATCAACCATGTGATAATAATCAATCGAATCATAACAATCATGCATATAACCAAATCGTGTGTGCTAATGAAATCGTTGCCAAGCGAATCGGGCTCCGGTTACTAAGACGGTCGTATGATCATACTAATGAGAACCCTATACAAGGGGATATGTTGGACCTCTCCGAAACGTTATCAAATAAACAATTAAACATGTAGCAATTAGCAAATAGCATTCAACTGATATTCACACAATGATTATGTTTGCGATTTTGTGTATATATATATAGAATAGGAAATATGAGTAAGTACGCATATGTCCCCAAAACATTTGAAAACAGTGTATAAAAAGGGGAATGATCAAACTCACCTTAGATGGAAGGCAAGTGATTAATAAATTTGACAAACGAACTAATGATTTAAGCGAGTCGTCCAATACGCGTCCAACGAGATTAATGATCAGAATCTGAAACTTTGTGATATGAAACTATAAATAAAAACGAACTTAATGCCGCTGGAATCAATCCAAACGAATGAGTAGAACTCTAGTTATGTTGATTTTAATGTTTAAACGAGTCGAGTCTGACCAGAATCCGAACTTCGAGTCGGGAGTCGGGTTTTGGTCAGAACCCTTAAAACTTAACCGGAAAGTGATTGAAGGTTATTGACTAGGGAATATGTATGAGCAAGTTTACAGTTTACAACTTACTCGGAAAGTGGAAGGATTGATGAGAAACGGAAGTCAAAGATCCTAAAGCAAGCAAAGTCAACGAACAAGTCTTGAATCTTTAACGATCATGCAAAAACCGAAGGGTTTACCAGCTGTGCAGAAGGTAGGACGGCTGGAGGATGTTCTTTAGGGTTTGATTAAAGTTTACAGTAGATGAATGGGGCTTGTTTATATAAGAATAGCTAAAACGAACCAAATATAGGCTTTTTGGCCCGTTTAAGCAAGTATATGTGATTTAAGGAAAGAATCAACGATTTATGCATAAAGATCTGGTCTTGGTCAGTAAGAAACGATTTAGGATTCATATTTTAGTTATAGGATGTTTACTTGGCCCTTAATTCTCTCTAATATGCCTAAAATAAGCGATTTAATACCTTAAACGAACTAGAAAACGAACTAAAGTTAAACAATCTGTGCAGGGGTCTCCATGCTCCACGCGACGGGGATGATGGTGGTGGCCACGCGGCGCTCCGGCCTTCATTGGGTGGACTTTTCATTTTTGGCAACATAGGTCCTTGTAGTTTGAGAATTGGACAATTAACGAATCTTTTATGATTAAATTAAGAGATGAACTACATATGAAACCTAAAGGGTATAAAATGAATATTAGAGACTTAATTACTTATAAATATCGGTTTTTGACTAATATTAAAGATCTAAAATGTTTTTGGCTCGGGTTATACGCAAACGAATACGGTTTAGAAAATCCGAAATGTTACAGTCTCCCATACTTTAGAGAATTTCGTCCCGAAATTAAGGAAAACCAAAACACATCATCGTTTTGAAAACAAACTAACTTTTTAAGGAAAATATCATAACATAGAACTTCTAATAAACGAAGCAACGCTTCAAGTGACAATCCGATAAGCGAACTTATATATAGGATGTACCAGCGGCGTACCCACCATGTCTCCTTATCATCTCATCATTCGTACCGTTACTCAAACTACCTTAGGTTCTACATCATGACACACAATTTTACGTATTATGATTTTCATGCGAGGACTTGGATAATTATGTTCCGGACCATAATTAGTCTTATTGTCGGATGGTCCGCATAATTCGTTCCATCATGTGGGTTATAAAACATTTAAAATCATCATTTTGTAAGAAACAAACGTTTTGAAATAAAAAAATTTTAAGAGAAAACAATTGTCTTGATAATTTTAAATATAATTTCAAATGATAATTAATAAATTTTCTAGTTAAATTAATAAAACCGTAAGATTTCGAAAATCTCTTTTGCTTTTAAAAGTAAAATTTTGTAAATTGAAGAAAATAGATTTAGTGAAACAGATGTTATTGTGATAATCGAGATTTAAAGAAATGAGATGGAGATACAAGATCCTAATAGATTATCTTCGATAAAAGGAATTTTACTCAGGGGATGAATTACGCAAAGGTTTAATAGTTAACGATATGCGGAGTCCTTAAAAATCATATTCTTTAGGAATGAAGTTCTTAAGATCAAAATTATAAGTTAAACATAGTTAACGAAAATTTTGGTGAGTCGAGTTTGATTAATTCGAGTACTTATGAGATTAAAGATAAATTAGTATAAGGTCATAGCTTTTCAAGTTGGTGATTTTGAGATTTAGATTAATTCGATTAATATATTCTAAAATATTATAATAGTTATTAATGCAAAAATATATGTATTTTAAATTATTAATAGATCAAATTGGGAAACGGATATTCCCGAACCACCGAGATAGTCTTATTCCAATCAAATCTTTAAAATCAGATAAAATATAAAGTATGTAATTAAACTAGATTAAATTGAGAACTCGTGGATTTTTTTCTTTTTCATAAAATCGTTTTAAATATTAGGGAATATGTAAATTGGATTATTGATAATGAAAATTTAAGTAAATAACAAATTTCTAAAATAATTGCGATAGCAAAAATAGATGTGAAACATTTAGTAAAAAATGAGATAAATGCGAGGCTAGAAACGCATGAACCACCATGACTATTCTAACAACTACGAATTTTATCATTTAAGACGTTCAAAATTTTCAAAAACTCAAAGTAGAGAGTTGAAATATTTATGATGAAGGTTCAATTAAAAAGTCATTTTAATAATAAAAGTTGCATTAATTAATGGAAAATTTTTAATTTAAAAATAGAAATTAAATTTAGAGAATACATAATTTATTTTAGTAAAAATAAAGTTTATAATAATTGAATCTTAATAATTAAGATTTACAAAGTGGAAAATAAGTTGTGAAAATCATCATAATATTGAGAAAAACAAGTGGTAATAAATATTTATAATTTTAAAGTTGAGGATAAGGATTTAAATGTACTTAGAAATTCATAGTTTGAGGATATGAATATAGTTAAGAAAATATAATTTAAATAATATTTTAATGGATATGAGTTAGTATAAGATTTCTTGTTCGGTGTATTTTAGTTTTGTCGAGGTTGACGGTCGTTCGGATCGGTTAATGGCATACAGTAGCAACTCCTTGTTGATTCTAGTAGTCGAACGGCGATCGTGAGAAGCAAGTGAACGGCGTTGATTACGATAATTTCCTAGGGAAGACATTCTACGAGAACCAAGGATGAAATTTTAATGAAATGATGGGTAAGTTGTGTGAATAAGTTGATATGAGATAATGGGGATGCGTATGTATGTGTATTAGTATTAGTGAAGACTCGAGGACGAATCAAGAATTAAAATAATATGTATAAGTTTGAAGCATTTAAGTAAATAATGTTTTATAAAATTTTCCAAACATTAAAATAACCAAGCATATCAAACGAGTTGACCTCCCATGAGCTTTCCATGGCAATTTGAATGGTCCAACTAAATAAACAACATAAGTTTGTGAATTGGCCTCCCATGAGCGTTCCATGGCAATTTGTTTGCCCAATTCAAATAATAAGTAATAAACAATTGAGTTGGTCAGCCCATGAGCGTGTACATGGCATTTAACTGACCCAACTAATTAACGAATTATCGAATCAATGGAGTTGTTCGGACCATGAGCGTTACATGGCATTTAACCGACTCAACTAAATATCGAATCAACAAATCAAATATAAATAGTTGGTATATCTCGGGAACCACCCCTGACGATACGTTCCAACCCAAAATCAAATCGAAAATGATTTAAGAAATGAATAGTTGGAGTGCCCATGGATTTCCATGGATTTTTCACCCAACTAAGCATTTAAAATAATTTAAAAACATAATTTGGAAGTATAACCGTTTAGCCGGTTATCTTTACCACGTAACCGTTTAGCCGATTACGGGTACCACTTGAAGTTATGTGGTTGTACGAGATTTGCCATACCCCCATGCTTCAAGGTGAAGGAGCAAAACACGGGAATTCTTAAGGAATTTCCCACAATAAAATATAATCTACCAAAAATTAAGAGGATTTAAAAATATTTTGAAAATTGAGGCATAACCTCAGAATTTGGGTGTGTGCAACAAATAAACAAGATAAATACAATTTAAATAATTAATCTAAGCAAGTTGTAAACAATTTATTAAATAGCACATAAGGCGGTTCAGATAAGCACGTATAGGGTTCCTAACATATGTCTAGGACAATTTCTAACGACCTATCTTATAACTTTCGGCTCTGATACCAATCTGTCACACCCCAACCTAAGGCGGAAATGTTGGGGCGTTATCCGATTGCTCACAGCTCGAAGATACTATCATATATGAAATGTGACACTATCTAATTAATTATTTTATTCAAATGTGCGCACAATAATCAATATAATGAGAAACAGAAGTCAAAGATCCTAAAGCAAGCAAAGTGAACGAACAAGTCTTGAATCTTTAACGATCATGTAAAAACCGAAGGGTTTACCAGCTGAGCAGAAGGTAGGACGGATGGAGGATGTTCTTTAGGGTTTGATTAAAGTTTACAGCAGATGAATGGGACTTGTTTACATAAGAATAGCTAAAACGAACCAAATATGGGCTTTTTGACCCGTTTAAGCAAGTATATGTGATTTAAGGAAAGAATCAACGATTTATACATAAAGATCTGGTCTTGGTTAGTACAAACGATTTGGGATTCATATTTTAGTTATAGGATGTTTACTTGGCCCTTAATTCTCTCTAATATGCCTAAAATAAGCGATTTAATACCTTAAACGAACTAGAAAACGATCTAAAGTTAAACGATCTGTGCAGGGGTCTCCATGCGCCGCGCGACGGGTATGATGGTGGTGGCCACGCGGCGCTCCGGCCTTCATTGGGTGGACTTTTCATTTTTGGCAACATAGGTCCTTGTAGTTTGAGAATTGGACAATTAACGAATCTTTTATGATTAAATTAAGAAATGAAGTACATATGAAACCTAAAGGGTATAAAATGAATATTAGAGACTTAATTACTTATAAATATTGGTTTTTGATTAATATTAAAGATCTAAAATGTTTTCGGCTCGGGTTATACGCAAACGAATACGGTTTAGAAAATCCGAAATGTTACAAATACTTTATAAATAAACAATTCAATGAATAAGAAATAACATAACATAAATGAACCATTAGACCTGAAAAAAAAAATAAAAAACACATATTAGTAAAAGATTTTGTAATATTATTACAAACTAAATTTACAAATACATACCAGCTTTAAACTGTATCACATTAAGTTTCCGAAAATCTCTTTGTAAACAGCTTAATTTTTTTTAAATGTTCCTAATTGTTCTAAAGAACGTTTTTTTTCTTTTATCTTTTAGAGTGTTTTTTATAAATAATTTTCAGATATATCTATATTTTTATAGCATTTTTCATTTCATTTCTTAATAAATAAATAAATAAAACTTAAAGAACATTCGGTTTGATCATCATTCAACGACTCTTCTTCTTTCCTTAAGAGTAAATTAAATCATTGACAAGGTGGTTATTAATTGAAATAAATAGATTTAATCATGGAATTAATTGCATTAATTTGAATAAATAGATTTAAATTAAACAGAAACTTAAAAAGAATTTGACAAGGTGGTTATTAATTGGAATAAATAGACTTAATCATGGAGTTAATAATTGCATTAATTTGAATAAACAGATTTAATTGAATTAAATTGGAATGCTGATTTTAATTTAGTGGATTAAAAATAATTGTGAACATGTGGAAATTATTGATATGGAAATGTGATTACATGGAATCCTATGTGGATAGGCTAGAATAATGACATGTGAAGAAAATCATCTTGCTTTAACATATTAGTAAGATATATAAACGAAACCCCTAAAATCCTACGTGTCGCAATGTGGTCGCTCTCTCTTTTTATGGAAGCCACCAGATTGTTTGATTTTTAAATGGAGACCTCTCATTGATTTAACCCAAATTAATGGGTATGGGTCTTACCAAAACCAGATAACTCTTAAACCGGTTGTAACATCTTATTAAATTAAAAATTAATCTTGCCAATTATTTGATATGAAAATCCTATAAAATAGGGATATACTAAAATTTAATATCTAATTTAAAAAGAAAAAGATATTATTTATAATTAATAAACAATTTTATAGTAAAAAACATAAGCGGGTCATGGGTCATCAAATCTAGATAGCTTTTAAACGGGTTATAACATATCCTTTATTTATGAAACCCTTTCATCATCAAGCCCTAAGTATATTATTAACTTTCTTACAATAAAGAAAATTAAAATTCAAAAAATAAATATTAAAAAACGAACAATGTAAAACAACCATTCTCTCAAGCCATCAGATTGCTTTATATGTAAATGAAGGCTTCTCAAGCATTTGACCCGAATTCACAGGTAAAGGTCTCACCAAACCCAGATAGCTCTTAAATGGGTTATAATATCTCATTATAATAAAAATTAATCTCATCAAATATTTGATATGAAAATCCTATAAAATAGGAATATACTAAAAATCAATATCCTATTTTATTTAAAAAAAAGATATTATTTATAATTAAGAAACAATTTTATAATAAAGAAAATTTTAGTTTAGGTGGAGAATAAATAAAGATAAAGTAGAAAAATGATTTATGCAATCAATAGTGTATTGAATCCATATATAATAAGTCGAATAACGAACTTCGATTCCTTGTTTCTTACATTGTATTAGAGTTCGAATGAAAACTGCAGGTAATGTCAGAATTTTCTATATTTGTAAGGATCCACCAAATAAGGTTTACTTAGAAAAAGATTCTATAAAAGCAATGATAAATAGATACGAAGACTTTTTATGAATGTCAACTAAGTCTCGTAAGTAAATTGCTCCTGGTTGTTCAATCATTTGATAACCAGAGTCATTCTTTGATAAATGATCACTATGAGTCAGACTCAATAAAAGGGTAATGGGTATCACCAAACCCAGATAGCTTTTAAACCGGATTATAACATATCATTATTTGCGAAACCATTTCATCATCAAACCTCAAGTATATTAATTATTAACTTTCTTATAATAAATAAAATTAAAATCCAAATATACATATATAAATATTAAAAACAAATAATGTAAAACAACCCCCGTAATACGAGAGATAAAATCTAGTATATTAATATACTAGACGGGCGCTCACGTGAAGCGGCGGCGGAACAAAAATCTTAGTAATCATGTAACAATTATGGATGCTTAAAGTTCGTTTGAAACATTGAAAACATTTAAACCAATCATCACTTTTGGTCACCTAGTTTCTGAATATTCAAGCTATAGCAAACGATATGGTTTACGGTTTATACAAAAAATCAGCCATATAAAATCGGATCGG
The DNA here is from genome assembly GCF_021521415.1 of Bidens hawaiensis. Taxonomy (NCBI): domain Eukaryota; kingdom Viridiplantae; phylum Streptophyta; class Magnoliopsida; order Asterales; family Asteraceae; genus Bidens; species Bidens hawaiensis. The sequence goes on along the minus strand of NW_027505676.1, from coordinate 79,940 downwards.
ACGGTAAACTTATTATTGAATTTCAATGCGTGAAACCAAACTATTAGTAATGATTCAGTTTAAATTTTAAACGGCTCAGTTTCAATGACAAAAAATTGAACCAACGTTTAGCTCATGACTTAACTTAGAAATCGTTACAACCAAATTGTGAACACCCTGCGTAACATGCTAATTTTTTTAATTGAAAAAAGCTATTGTAATACCATACTCAAACTAAAGACAATAAAATGCTCATTTTATGGTGCAACTTTTTTTTAAGAAAAATATTAACATATGAAAAAATTACAGTCGTTGAAAAATCATTGATGAGAAGTTGGTTTACAATTAAAACTAAAATGAATATATGGGTAAAGATGAATATCCAAAGTTGTAACTATTTTTAAAATTTACAAGAGTTGAGGGGCAATGTTACAATAACTATTTCTAGGCATATTTTCTAATGAACAAATTTGCCCCTATTTTACATGTTATATAAGGTGTGACTTATGTATTACAAGTTGTAAATTATTTAAAAAGTAGGTGTTTTAATTTGTTTATCAATGGTGTATTATATATATAACCAGCTTTTATCCCCCGTATTATGAAGGTTTTTTTACATTCTTTGTTTCTTATATTTATATATTTTTTTGGGTTTTAATTTTATTTATTGTAAGGAACAGTTAATAATATATTTAAGGTTTGATGATGAAAGAGTTTCACAAATAAATGAGATGTTATAACCCTTTTTAAAGCTATCTGGGTTTGGTGAAACCCATGACACACTTATTTTCTTTTACTATAATATTTTTTCTTAGTTATAAATAATATATTTTAAAAAAAAATCATATACTAATTTTTAGTATATCTCTGTTTTATAGGATTTTCATATAAAATATTTGATAAGATTAATTTTTAATTTAATGAGATGTTATGACTCGTTTAAGTGTTATATGGGTTTGATGAGACCCATGCCCGTGAACTTGTGTCAAATACATAAGAATGATCAATTTACAAATAAAGCAATCTGATAGTTTAAGAGGAGGTGAGGAGCAACCAGCGAGCTTTTAAAGGTTTCGTTTATATATATTTGAGATAAGATTAAGATAATAGATATATTTTTTAAAACCCTTTTATAAATTTCTTTGAGTTACACTTGCCACTCTTGCTAAGACACGTCAAGTAAAAAGCTATTTGTATTTTCCGACCAAAAAGGATATTCCATATATGAATTGACATCAATTATTAACTATATTATTATACAAATAATAAAAACATCAGTTCAATCTTAAAATAAATATATAACCTTTCATTTTAGTCTGTCACGACAATGCCTACTTCCAAACTAACATCTTACACTTTCTTAGTGTTTCTTTTGTAATCGATCACTAAATTACATACATAGTAAAATTAATCTTTTTTACTACTTAAATATTCATCCACTGCACAATTTTAATCATGTGTCTTTTAGCCAGTAAACACTTTTTTTTAGATGTAAAAGTAACTTATAAGAAATTTACATTACAAACTCACAAATTAAAATCATTCTAAGAAGAAAGTGCCAAGGCATACCCAACCCAACTATAGGAACACAAATAGAACCCCAATGTTACACCAATTATTTCCGAATTGATTTGACGATAATATGTACTACTTGTTTTATTCTAAAATACTATATTGAGCACGACGCATAAAACATGTCACATCAGTGATAACTCATTAACTAAATTTCTTTGCTCTTTTGGCATCACATGACCCCTCATTTTCATTTTAGTTTGAGTTTTAAAAATACTTATTGGTTTATTGGTGTTTTTCAAAAATCCAATAAATTAAAATATGTTTGACAATCACAAAAATCTTTTTTGTTTTAGTTTTTTGAAAGGGTTAAAAAACAGTTTTCCAAAAACCTCAAATCCTAGTTTTTTCAAAAAAAATGGCTTTTTGAAAAAACCAATAAACTAATAAGCATTTTTCAAACTCAATCCTAAACATACTCTATCTAAGATTTTTCTAGCATGTTTATAAAAGATATATCTTTGATTTGTGTGATGCATATAGCAGGCAAGTATGAGAAGGAATTTATGATCATCAACCTTTGAATTTTCATTTTATCAAGTTATATTATTCTTGTTGTTCAAAAAGAAATTTCTACTTTGGTTTTAATTGCACAAGATAGCCACAAATCTATTACTATGTGTATACTTTCATTTTATAATCGTCATAAATATCATATTTTCATGCAATCAAGGGTGTAAACGAGTCAAGCTAATCCCGAGTTCTGCTCATTTCAAGCTCTATTTTTAAAGCCTCAGCTTAGAGACGTTGTTGCACGTATTTAAATGACTGGTTGCGCGTCAGTGTTGCGTTACTCGCGCACCGACATCGGTTACGTGTGTGACGCCTGTAACGAAACTAGTTGCATGTGTACCCGCACGACCGCATTGGTTGCACGTCCAATGCCACGTTGCGCGTGCACTAACACTAATTATGCACCTGTTGCTGCATTTGGCGTGTACTAGCGTCTGGTGGGGCATATCAGTAAAAGAATAAGCGTTAATATCCTATTAGTGGGACCTCAAGCCCATAATGATATGAACTGCATAAAAGAGAGAAAACTTGGGTTATGATCTCCCTTTTTTGGTTACGCATAATAGTATTTCTTATTATTAACCCGTTTTGACCCATACACATTCTGCTCTAAACCAAAATAACATTTTTTAAGCTGGCGTGTGCTGACCTGACCCGCTCCCATTCTAACTCACACCCGTTCTTACCCAATATACCTTTCGAACTTTTCAGTTTTCACTAGTTGACCTCAAATTGACTTGTTTACGACCAAAAAGATATGAACATTTACGACCAAAAAGATATGAACTTGGAGTAGGGATGAGCGTTTTCGGTATCGGTACCGAATTCAATACCAAGTTTTGAGTTTTCGGTAGCGGTACGGTTTGATACGGTACCGGTATTTTTCGAATTTTGTATGAATGCCGGCACTATATGATATCAAACCGAATATTTCGGTACCGATAACAAATATTTTTAATTTTCGGAATCGGTACCAGTACTATCCCGAGCTGATTCCAAAGTTGGAGGACCCATTTAGAAACAAAAGAGAAAAGAAAAAAAAGGGCAAAATGGTAAAAATGTGGGAGGATGGAGGAACGAAGATGCGTGGTGGAGGACCACTCTTTTTATATAAATACCACTTACTACTACTAATATTATTATTATTATTATTATAATTATAATTATTATTCATTCCGCACCCCATCACCATCTTTTCATTTCATTTGATTTCTTTGTAACAATAACAATGGCCGATCAACTCACAGACGATCAGATCTCCGAATTCAAGGAGGCTTTCAGCCTGTTTGATAAGGATGGAGATGGTTAGCTTAGCTTAGCTTCCCCTATTTTGCCTTTTTTATTTCATTTTCACGCGTTATAAATTGTTAGATCCATGTATTGCATATGATCATGTTATTATTCTTACTATTATTTCAGATCTGCTTTCTGATTGTTTGATTTTTTATGTTGACTTTTCAATTTGTTGACCTAATTTTCATTGGTGATTAGATTATCCCTAATTTTTGTGTTTGTTGGGGATAATAATAATATTGTATTGTAGATTTGAAGGAGAAAACCCTAGGTTATTATCGGTTTATTGTCAGATCTGTTTGCTTTGCAATTGTTTTAGGGCTTGTGTAGCTTGTAGAAGATTAGTTTAACAAGTAGTTGCTCGCCAGCTGCTCGAGATTGGATCGATTAAAACGAGCCCTAGCTCGAGTCTTGTATGTGTTGCTTGTTCAGGCTTCTCGAGCGTTAACAAGCCTTATGTATTTTCTAGCTTTGGCTTGTTTACGGTTTTCTTCAAAGTTTATAAACGTAATTAAATATGTAAAATTATTAATTAATAAATTATAAACGAGCCGGGCTTTAGCTTGAAAAAATGACTCACAGCCCGAGCTTGAGCTTTAAGAAAAGAGTACGAAACGAGCCGAGTTCAAGCCTAGTCGAGCGCAGGCTCGGCTTTTTTGCACTCCTAAGTGTACCCTAGTTGCTTATTATGGTTTGAATGATTGTATTAGGGCTTTTTGTAGGCGATTAAAGATCGGTTTAATCTAGTTGCTTGTTGCGATTTGGATGATTGTCTTGGGTCTTGTTTAAGATAAAAAACAATTCATTTGTATGCAGGCTGTATTACCACCAAGGAACTTGGAACAGTGATGAGATCTCTTGGACAAAATCCAACAGAAGCTGAGCTTCAAGACATGATCAACGAGGTTGATGCTGATGGCAACGGGACCATTGATTTCCCGGAGTTTCTTAATCTGATGGCTCGCAAGATGAAGGACACTGATTCTGAGGAAGAACTGAAGGAAGCTTTTAGGGTTTTCGACAAGGACCAAAATGGTTTCATTTCTGCAGCTGAGTTGCGCCATGTGATGACTAATCTTGGCGAGAAGCTGACTGATGAAGAAGTCGACGAGATGATTCGTGAGGCTGATGTGGACGGCGATGGCCAGATCAACTACGAGGAGTTTGTGAAAGTCATGATGGCCAAGTAAGAATCTTGAAAAAGTTGGAAGATAAATATGTTCGCGGTTATGATTCGTTTTCTGGTGTTTTAGTGTTTGTTGGGTGTTTTCAGTTGAAGTATTTATTATTAACTACTTGTTTTCGCTGTATTTTGTTGGGTAGCTTGCATTAGTTTCTTGTTATTTGTTATAAACCTAGAACAATTTGGAGTCTTTTTGTTTCTACTCTTCTATCAATCTGAGTTGTCTTTCATTATTGTTCTTAATTTGTTAATATTATGGATGCATATTATTGGTTGTGACCCTACTTGGCATGTTGTGATAGTCTGGCTTAGTTTGCTGGAAGTGAGCCAAATTGAACTGGCGAGGCTCGAGCATAACCCGAGGACTTTATGTTAAGGTTTCATTCAACTTGGTAACCCAAGAAATGTTGATGATTTATGCTTGAATTTGGTTTAAGAGGCTTGATAGATGCGATGAGTCAAATATTCATGGATTGGGTATACTTGGAGATGCGTTTAGATCCATGAGTTTGTGATCACTACTGGGGGCGGTTTAACAGTTTTGAGGGACTAAAGTGAAGTAAAAAAAAGGCTCTTTTCCAAATGTCATTGTTATAAACAGTGACGGATCTAAGATATTTTGAGAGGCCAAATTGGTTCGTTAAAACAGTTCAAAATGGGGTCGGTTAAACGAGTCGTTGAAAACAGGTTGATAATAGCACAATCCTACTTTTTGTAAAACTTAACCATAAATAAGAATAAAATTCTTGATCTTTGAAGAAAACTCACACAGACCAAGTATACATGGTGAAGAAACACTAAGTGACCCGGTACAGATTATGGATAATCTGGGGGTTAAGTAATGTTTCCCACGGATGAGATCTAGCTGAGAAGGCTGTTCTTCAGGAGACCTGCAAAACAAACACCGTAAGCTCGTCACTGAGAAGGGGGGGGGTTCCTCCTTGTGACCACCCTCCGGCTTGAGAATCAGACTAGGTTGCTCTGAATATAAGTGTATATTAAGAGATTGCTAGATAACTGGATAGCAGATGATCTTACCATTCCAAGATGTTGGAGTATTTATAGCCGAAGGTAGGTTTCCTAGAAGGTACAGCCGGCTGAATAGTATTCCTGTTCTACCAACAGTGGACTATGCACAGGCCATACTGGTTGGTGGGTAGGTTACGGCCAACAGTAACAAAGTCGGCTGCACTATTCCACCAACTGTAGATTATGCACGTCCCACCTACTGTGGATTGTACGCAGGCCATGCTGGTTGGTGAATAGGTTACGGCCAACAGTAACACTATTCCACCAACTGTAGGCTGCGCATGCCCCACAGTAAGGGTTGGTGAGTAGGCAGCGGCTAATAGTGACAAACAGTACTAGAGGGTGCTCCTCCTCGCACTGTTGTCGGTGAGCTGTCACCCTGTGATTGGCTCATGGGCTGTTCTGGTCAGATCGTCTGTCCTATCCATACCTTGGTAGGTATAGTACAAAAGATCTTTCAGAATCATACAGACTGGCTCAGTTAGGCGGGATTGTTCCCGCCTTGCTCATTCCTTCATGTGACTACTGAAGTAGCTAGTGTCTTGTGCGTGTAGGCCTGATGTCTGCGGGTTGCCTTCCCTGATGGCTTGTATCCGCAACTGCGGGAACAGGCGGGGTACTTCACCATTGGGAGGCTTTCCCTGCGTGTACAACTTGCGTACCGCGCGTAAGATTCTCTGAGCATGGTGGATCCTGCGGGAGCAGATGGCCTTTGCGCAGACGTCCCTGTTCTAGGTGAGTCCTGCGGGACCAACTGGGCTCTGCTGGGACCTACCTCTTCAAGTCCCCCCAGTCCAATGTTCTTCTCATGAATGTTTAATAAAGTGAGGTGAACATTTTGACTTTAAGCAAGGGGTTTTGAAAAGGGGTTTTTAGTTTTAAGGTTCTCCGTGGGGATTCTTCCCGCGTGTTTCCTAATGTCACTTGCAAAAATTCCCGATTTTTTTGCTTGATCTTTGGGTATGATGCGGGTAGGTATGTAACCTTCTCGCAAGTCAGGAGCGTTGAGTCTCACTTGTGTGGATTCTCCTTGAGGTTTTAGTGGTTTTGAACATAGTGATCAATTATGTTTAAACCACCAATTCCATCCTGGAGCCTCAAACAATGTAGTTCTCGACGTTCCCGCTATGCGGGGATGTTATTTCCGTTTCCGCAAGCATTGCCCAGAAGATCCTTCTTGGTTTCAATTCCCTGCGGAGCGCTAGGTATGTGAAGGGTTTTGCCTTAACACTGTACCCGCGCTCGTCTTACGGTTACTTTACTTTCAAGGTACCCCTGGCGTCGATTCCCTGCGGGTGCTAGGTATGTGAAGGGTTTTGCTTTAACACTGTACCCGCACCCGTCTTATAGTTACTTTGTTGCCGGGGTATTCTTGGCTTCAATTCCCTGCGGGTGCTAGGTATGTGAAGGGTTTTGCCTTAACACTGTACCCGCATCCGTCTTATGGTTACTTGGTTGCCAAGGTAAGGGGTATTTTCTCGCTTACTTTTGAATCTTTTTGAATTTTGAATTTTGAAATTCGAAAGGTTGGTAAGGATAAGAACAGTCCAAACATCTGAAACGTCGTGCGACGGTTTCTTCTGACTGTGTCAGGACGTGCTGGAAGTTATGGTGACGTGACAGTACATGGTCATTCCAGACGCTTTTTCAGGCGCGTGGGCGCGATTTTTCGGGCGCGTGGCCGCGAAATTACTGGCACGCGTCCTTTTGACAGCTGTTGCCAGGTTGCTTTTTGCCACGCGTCATAGTTTCATTGCACCTTCAATTTCTCTCTCCTCCGCATTAAATTCACCGCATTAATTGCGATTAGTATATAAAGGGGGTGGAGGATCCTTTCCAATTCATACTTTCACATTTTCTCTTCATCTTTACAGCGATTTCCGGTGAATACTCTAATTAGTCGAGCATTCCCCTGAAATCGTTTTCTTCTTCCCTTTGCAAGATGTCTTCACATGATTTCGAGCCTACGACCGATGATAGGAGTACTGCTGGCGAGTGCCAGTGTGCTCTGCCCGGCGATCAGTACCGGTATGTTGTTAGGAAGTTCATGCTCGATCCTCTCGAGCCTGAGTTTCCTGAATCCCACCAGACCGTGTACGATGCCCCCAGAGGCAAGATCGGGGTTTATGCAGCATTCTTTGTCTATGGGAATCTTAGGTTCCCATTGACAAAGTTTGTTTACCGTGTCCTTGAGAGGCACGGTGTTCATTTGACCGAGCTGCACCCTATGGCGGTCGCCAAGATTCGCCACTTCGAGTGGGTGTGCCGGATTCTGGGCATCGAGCCCCATGTGGACCGCCTGATGACCTTCTATACTTGGAGGTGCATCCAGGGGTGGTACACCCTGACAACCCGTATTAAGGGTTTAAAGATTTGTGCGACCGAGCGCAGTCTCCGATCGTGGAAGCGGGAGTTCTTCTACATATCCGCCCGCGCCGTCCCCCTTGCCATGAAGTTTAAAAATGGCCAAGCAATTCCGAGCCTTCACGCCCCCAACTACCAGGAGGCGGAATGGTTCTCGAAGATATCCCTGGTCCAATCTCCGGTTTACCGGTTTGCGGAGTCCGGGATGGTGATGTTGGGGATGAGCCGGGTGTGGAAGGAGGCGTCTCAGGTTCCCATCCTTCTCGAATACGGTTTGAACTCTATTCCTTATGGTATGTCTTGTCTTTTTTACTGATACGAGTTTGTCTTCTAACTGTTTCTTTTCTTTCAGAGGGGAACGATTTGGAGTCGCTCCTGTACCCGCGGGAAGCTGACGGTCCCGCGCGGATGGGTACTCGTGCTCTAGACGAGGGCGAGTTGCCCATCCTGGAACAGACGACGGATCGGTTTGTGGAGGTCTATCCGCTGGGCCACGAGATCCTGAGCCACCGGCGGCCAGGTAAGGCGTTATTCTCTCCTCCACCCCTCAGTGCTGTACCCGCTGCTGGAATTCCTTATATCCTGTCTTCTTCTGAGGAATCCGCAGATGGTCCTCCGTTAGTGCGGAAGAAGAGGGTTGCCGGCGGGAAAGGGAAGGAAAAGGCGGCCTCCACAGCCGATCCAGTGCTCCTATCTGACACTGAGTCAGATAGTGAAGAGGTGGCGGGGAACCTCGGTGGTGAGAAGACCACTGTTCCGGAGGCTACGACTGTTACCTCCGGAGAACCAATGACGACGACGGTGACCGGCATCAAGAGACCGGCTCCATCGGGTTCGTCCCCGCCCGTCCGTACGTTCAAGCTCAAGAAAACCCGTAAGTACAACTCTCTTGGCTTTTATCTTCGTAGTTTAATCTTCAAGTCTTTTAACACTTTTCTTCTTTACGCAGGTGTGGATGTTGGCGCATTCCAGGGTGAGGGGCCGAGTACTACCTCTCCGCCAATGACGGTAGGCTTGGTCAGCCTACCTGAGGCGTCGACCCAGGCGCCTGCGCCTGCTTCCGCTGGTTCAGTTGCTCATTCTGAGCCGACTGTTCCAGCCGAGATGACGTCACCGCCGGCTGTGAGTGCGATTTTTACAGCATCCTTCACAGAGCCGGCGGTTACTTTTGCCGCGGATTCTGCGGCAGCGACCGCGGCGGCGACTACGGCGGCTGCTACCATGCCCCCGTCATCGGCAACGACGGCCGGTCCTTCAGGTACGCGTGGGGCTTCTCGCATCTTTCCGCCACCTTCCCATCTGCCTGACCTCTTGGATGGATTTCCATTGGGTTCAGGTGATGGGTTCGGCGGCTATCGGCCTGTAATTGACCCTACAGGTGCGTAGGGTTCCTTTGGCCCTTTTTTACTTATATATTTTATCATTTTTTCCTAACTGCTTTTTGTTTTCTGCAGTTTCGGATTCCAATGAAGTGTATGTTCCTCGATGGAACATACGCCGAGGAACAACCCTTCGTACCCCTGTGGAGTGCGTGGAATGGGCTCGCCACGCTGCTCCCCATGGTGCGTTGGGGGAAGCCATGGCTAGCTACCAGGAGGGTAGGCTAACCAACGAGCTTCGAGTTCTCCAAGCCCGGATGCAGCCGCGCGTCGAGCTGCTTTGTCGTGAAAATGACAAGTTGAAAGCAGCTCGCGCCAAGGAAGTATCCCAAGCGCGGGCTCTTCGGGAGGAGAACCAAAAGCTGTCCGCAGCTGCTGCGGAGAAGGAGAAGGCCTTCAAGGCCCTCGAGGTTGAGGTTCAAGCGCGACTCGAGGCCCGCTCCAAGGCTGCCCAAGCTGTTAACGAACAGCTTCGGCTAGCTAAGGAGACTGCGAGGAACGCGACCGAGAGGGCCACCAAGTCTGAAGCCGTTGCTGAGCCTTTACGCGTGGAGAACGAGGAGCTCAAGGCCAAATTAGAGGCTCTCCAACGCGCTCATGATGCCTTGGCGATGGAAGATGCCAAGAAGCTCCAGGGCTACCTATCCTTAAGGCTTATCTTGAACAGCCACGCTCTACTGACGGCGCTGGTCCAAGTGGAAGTGGCCCTGAAGCCTGATCCTGAAGATCCCTTCCCGCTACTAGGATAGATTTAGTTTGTATAGATTTACTTTCTTGTAGGCGGGTAGTTACCCGGCCATTCTTGTAACGAATATTTATGAAATGTAAATCTTTGCGCGGCTACGACCGCTTGATTCATTGGATTCCTTGCTTTATAAACGTTATATGACTTACATAAGTTTAAATTAGCAATTTTCCAAGTGTTTAGAATAAGTTAACCTTTGAACGTGGTAGATAGGTGTGAAGTTTTGCTTCCTTTTCCGTGATTGTGCGGGTAGGACCGTCACTTGCACGTAGTAGGATGGCTAAACTTTACCATCTGACCTGTGTGTAGGTTTACCTTATTTGAGGATAAGTTAACCTTTGAACGTGGTAGATAATAGGTGTGAAGTTTTGCTTCCTCTTTCGTGATTGTGCGGGTATGACCGTCACTTGCACTTGGTAGGATGGCTAAACTTTACCCATATCTGACCTGTGTGTAGGTTTACCTTATTTGAGGATAAGTTAACCTTTGAACGTGGTAGATAATAGGTGTGAAGTTTTGCTTCCTCTTTCGTGATTGTGCGGGTATGACCGTCACTTGCACTTGGTAGGATGGCTAAACTTTACCCATATCTGACCTGCGTGTAGGTTTTCCTCATCTTTTTTTTTTTTTTTTTTTTTTTTTTTTTTTTTTTTTTTAGGATAACCTTTGAACGTGGTAGATGATAGGTTGAAGTTTTGCTTCTTTGTTCGTGATTGTGCGGGTAGGACCGTCACTTGCACTTACAAGGATGGCTAAACTTCACTTACATCATACCTGCGTGTAGGTTTCCCTTATTAACGTTGTGTTTACGCGGGTTTTCTCCGCCTTCCACACGTAACGACTTACTTCTTCCCGTTTATGCGGTGAATAGCGGTATCAGTGGGAAGTTCATAAGTATAAAGGTAAACACATTATGAAAGGAGAATCATTTCCATTAGAAGTGGCTCTAGGCCTTTTCTTTACAAGTTTTGGAATTGATCTACATATAACATTTGCGTAATTGAGCTCCATTCCATGTTCTTGGTATGGGAGTGCCATCGAGCCTTTCGAGCCGGTATGCGCCCTTTCCCAGGACTTCTTTGATAATGTATGGCCCTTCCCAAACCGGGGCCAGCTTTCCCGGGCGCTCTTGGTTTGAAGCCTCGTTGTTACGCAGTATGTAGTCTCCTTCCTTGAAGTTGCAGAGTTTTACCCGCGTGTTGTAGTACTTTTGCATTTGTCGTTTGTAATTCTCTTCACGCACTGCGGCTAAGTCTCTGCGTTCCTCGGCTAGCATAAGGTCTAACCGTCTTTCCGCATCATTGTCTTCTGGCTGGATCAAGACCCTTGGTGAGGGTAAACCAATTTCGACTGGGACCATGGCTTCAGTGCCATAAGTGAGACTGAACGGGGTTTATCCCGTACTGGCCTTCTTCAGCTTTCTGTTTGCCCAAAGGACGTGCGGAAGCTCGTCCACCCAGCCGGATCTGTGTTTCAAGAGTCTTTTCTTTATGCCATCGACGATGCCCTTGTTTGCTCTTTCCACCTCACCATTACCTTGCGGGTGTGCCACTGAGGTAAAGGTGTGGGTGATTTGAAGTTCTTTTAGCCACTGTTGTAGCTTCTTGTCAGCAAAGTTGGTGCCGTTATCGCTCACCAAATTCTGTGGAAGTCCAAAACGACAAATAATAAATTCCCAAATAAATTTTTTGATATGTTTTGCGGTTGTTTGGGCTAAAGGTTTTGCTTCTATCCACTTGGTGAAGTAGTCGATGGCTACCACTAGGAACTGAACATTTCCTGCTGCCGTGGGAAATGGGCCTGTCACATCGATGGCCCATTTCTGAAATGGCCATGAAGAAGTGACTGGAACAAGTTCATTCTTCGGGCGGTGCGTGTTGGGTGCGTAAAGCTGGCAAGACCTGCATTTTCTGATGTATGCCAGTGCATCCGTATGCATCCCCGGCCAAAAGTATCCTGCGTTGTTTAGCTTGGCTACAACAGCGTGGGGACCTGCGTGTACCCCACAGATGCCTTCGTGTACTTCCCTTAGGAGGTAATCAGCATCTTGGTTGTCCACGCATCTTAAGAGTAGGCCAAGAAAGTTACGTCTATAAAGGATGTCATTGACAAGTTGATAATTTAGTGCTTTACAGCGTAGTTTTCTTGCCTGTGTTTTTGACTCTGGTAGTGTTCCTGCTGCAAGGGAATTTATTATCGGTGTCATCCACGTTTCTGTACCGGTTTGGATGACACAAATTTCCTTGTGCAGGACTGATGGTGCTTCGAGGAGTTCAATGCGGATGTCCTTTCCCAAGTGGGTGAAGGCTAGTGACGCAAGCTTGCTTAACGCATCCGCAGATTTGTTTTCGCTGCGCTTGACGTGTATGACTTTACAATCATTAAAATCACGCATGAGGGTTTTTGCCTGGGCGAGGTACAGGGCCATTGTGTCGTTCACAGCCGTGTACATCCCATTTATTTGGTTGGCCACCAGCATGGAATCCACGTGGGCTTCCAAGTTTTTCACTCCCATCTTACGCGCAATTCTCAAACCGGCAAAAAATGCTTCGTATTCGGCTTCGTTATTCGTACTTGGAAAATCCAACCGAATAGCGTAAGTATATTCTTGGCCTGCTAGGTTGGTTAATTTTAACCCTGCGCCTGAACCCTCGTTATTGACTGCTCCATCAGTGTAGAGTCGCCAGACATCATTGATGTCCTGTGCTGGGGAGGGTTGAGCCTCCTCCTGGCACTCTTTTTCCCGCGAAGCGGGGACTTCTGCAATAAAATCGGCCAGGACCTGGCCTTTTATGGCTGGTCTTGGCTTGTACTTAATTGCATATTCTCCCAATTCAATTGCCCATTTGGCTAGACGTCCCGATAATTCGGGTTTGCCTAGAACGTTTGAGAGTTTGAAGTTGGTGAGAATGGTGATTGGGTGGCCCTGGAAATATCGTCTTAACCTGCGTGAAGCGTGTATAAGTGCTAAGACCAATTTTTCGAGGGTAGAGTACCGGGTTTCTACGTCTGTTAGTACACGGCTAACATAATAGATTGGCATCTGGATGCCCTTTCGTTCTACTAGCAGGACTGCCCCGGTTGCTCTATCTGTTGCGGAAAGGTATAGGATTAACTCCTCTCCTGCTTGTGGTGCTGTAAGTTTTGGAAGTTCGATCAAGCGTGACCGAATCTCCTGAAAAGCTGCTTCCGCTTCTGGTGTCCAGCGGAAGTGCGTTTTCTTCAAGCAGTTTCTCAAATTTGACACGAAAGGAAACGACTTATCCGCATGGTTTGCCAAGAAGCGATTAAGTGCGACTAGTCGTCCATTCAGTGTCTGAGCCTGTTTGATGGTGGTAGGTGATTCCATTTTAACAATGGCTTCGACCTTTTCAGGGTTCGCTCTGAAGCCATCTTTAGTAACAATGACTCCCAAGAACTTCCCTTCTTCCATCCCAAATGAACACTTGCTCGGGTTGAGCTTCATGTTTATCTTTCGGAGCGTGTTGAAAGTTTCTTCAATGTCTTTCAACATCGCTTCTGGCTCGAGGCTTTTGATGACCAAATCATCCATATAGACTTCCAAGTTTCTCCCGATTTGGGCATGAAACTCTTTGTCCATTAGTCGTTGGTACGTGGACCCTGCATTCTTAAGTCCGAATGGCATCATTTTATAACAAAATGTACCATCGGGCGTCCGAAATGCGGTTTTGTCCTGGTCATCTATGGCCATGTGGATTTGGTGGTACCTCTTATACGCATCCAAGAAGCATTTAAGGCTAAATGGTGCCAACGAATCCACCTTGAGATCAATTTCTGGTAACGGATAACAATCTTTGGGGCATGCTTTGTTCAAATCTTTGAAATCTATGCACATGCGCCATTGTTTGTCATTCTTCGGTACCATTACGGGATTTGCAACCCATGTTTGATATCTACTAACGCGTACGATGCCTGCGTCAAGGAGTTCCTTGACTTGGGTTCTACACGCGTTAGTTTGTTCAGGCCCCATTACTCTGCGCTTTTGTACGACTGGCGTAACAGCCGGATCGCACTTGAGCTTATGCTCCGCCTTACTTCGGGGTACACCAGTCATGTCAGCTGGTGCCCACGCAAAGATGTCAGCGTTTTTCTGCAGTAAGCGTTTGAGTAATGTGCGGGTGGGATCAACGATTGTTGGTCCAATGGTAACGGCCTGGTCGGGGTATTTGCCATTGAAGGCCCATTTTTCCGGTTCAGTGATGGTTGGTTTAGCCTTTTTCGGTTTGGGTTTAGATGAGACAGATGCGATGCATACCTGGGGAATGCCAGAGATCATCGCTACACCCTCAGCTGTTGGCCATCCCATCATGCCGTGGACTGAAGATACCACGGCGTTGAATCTTGCCATCCCTTCTCTTCCGAATAGGATGTCGTATGTGTGGTGTGGCTTTTTCATCACGACAAAATCCACGTCTTCTGTGCGTGAATGATTCCCATCAGTAAGAGTAACGGGGAAAGATAGGATACCCAGGGGGGTTTCTGTACTGCCGTCAAACCCTTCCATTGAAGCGTAGACCGTTTCCAAGCGTTCTTTATCTTCATCATCCAGCTTATCAAAGAACTGCCTGTACATCACTGTCGACGAAGCGCCGTTGTCAGCAAGAGTGCGGGAAGTGATGTAATGCCCCAGCTGGCTTCTGATGACGATGGGGCCTTCTTTGCTGGGGCCTCCTGGCACTCACGGGAAGCGCACCTCAGCTTCCTTCCACGCGCATGGTTCTGTCACTTGCCTTTTTCTTCCTCTGACCTTGCCATGAACCATGTTGATGCTGATGTCGACGGGCTTTCGTCCGTTACCTCTGTACCGGTTGTCATTCCTTCCTCCCTTCCTGATTGATGCCACGAGATGTGCAAGTTTTCCATCCTTGACAAATGTCTCAATAATATCCTTCAAGGATGTGCACTCTTCAGTACCATGACCCTTTGTCCCGTGGAAATCACAGGATTTGCTTTGATCCGCATTAGGTTTCTGCCGGATCAATGGGGCTTTTGGCCATGGCAATTTTTCCGTGGCAAATATCTCCGTGACGCTCTTCGTGAGTGGCGTCCACCGGTGTTTTCGGTTTGAAGGGTGTGTGTTATCCCTTCCGCCAACAAGAGGGCGAGAGCTGGATGAGGTGTCAAAGTTTACCCTTGACTGCCAAATACCTAGCCTCCTCTTTTTGTTCTGCCGGGCGATCCGGACATTATTCTCTCTTGTCCTCTGCGTGTAGAGGTGTGTACTCTGGGGAAGATCCCTTCCCAGTTGCTTTTCCGTCTCGGCAAAGCGCTTTGCCGCCGTCATGATGGCATCCCAAGTTGATGGCATGCCATCCTTACCCGTCAATGTGCGGATAAGTTTTGGGTATTCGGCGCCTTGGATGAAGGCGGCGCGAACCAGATCCTCACTTATGTTGCCGAGACTAAGCTTTTTGGAGTTGAAGCGAGTGATGAAGTCCAGTAAAGATTCATCCTCCTCTCTCACGCAGTTGAGGATCGTCCACTGCTCTTCAGTGTACTTCCTCTGTTGGCTGAAGTGCTGGCTGAACTTGTTCTGAAAGTCCGCCCAGTCATATATGTGGTGGATCGGTAAACGATCGAACCATGCCCTGGCCGCTCCGACCAGAGTCATCTGGAACATGTAGCACCACGTGGGTTCCGTCCAGTTGCTGACGGTAGCCCCCGCAATGAACCTGTTCAAATGGTCGTCTGGGTCGGATAGACCATCATAAGTGCCAATGTTGGACATTTGTTTGGCACTTCTCGGGGCGATTGCTTCTGCAATGTCCCTTGCGAATTTTGACTTTCCTGCATTTGTAGCAGTTGGTCTAAAGGTTTTGGAGAAGTCACGCGGGTTTCTCTCCGCGATTGGTTTAAAAGCTTCCCCAAAATTCCTTTTTGGTTGGACGTCCGTTTCCTTACGCTTCCCTTTCGCCTTATGGCGAGGGTTCGCGTCGGTATCGGACTCCAACTCGTCGTCTGAGTACTCGCAGTCACTGCTCATATTGAGGTGTTGGCGAGTACTGCCGAATTCGTCGGCCTGTTGAGCTGAACGCAAGCGTTCATCCAATTCGGCTTGGAATTCTCTTTGCCGTGCTTCGGCCCACGCCTTCACTTGATCTAGTGTTTGGCGAGGGACCCTCGTTCGTTTTTCCAGCTGGGTATCGGTGAACCCCAGTGGAATATTTACTGCACTTGCCCCGGCTTGGGTAGTCGGGGTAGTGTTCGTAAGGATTGTATAACCGCCGGTGTTCCCCCCAGTTGCTGGGGTTGTTATCGGGGTTTCTTGGTCGGTTACAGGCCTTTGGACCGGAGTAACGTTAACCATTTCTTCAGAAATTGTGAAAAAACTAAAATAGTTCTAGCTTTTATGCACGGATGGCGCCAATGAAGAAACACTAAGTGACCCGGTACAGATTATGGATAATCTGGGGGTTAAGTAATGTTTCCCACGGATGAGATCTAGCTGAGAAGGCTGTTCTTCAGGAGACCTGCAAAACAAACACCGTAAGCTCGTCACTGAGAAGGGGGGGGGTTCCTCCTTGTGACCACCCTCCGGCGTGAGAATCAGACTAGGTTGCTCTGAATATAAGTGTATATTAAGAGATTGCTAGATAACTGGATAGCAGATGATCTTACCATTCCAAGATGTTGGAGTATTTATAGCCGAAGGTAGGTTTCCTAGAAGGTACAGCCGGCTGAATAGTATTCCTGTTCTACCAACAGTGGACTATGCACAGGCCATACTGGTTGGTGGGTAGGTTACGGCCAACAGTAACAAAGTCGGCTGCACTATTCCACCAACTGTAGATTATGCACGTCCCACCTACTGTGGATTGTACGCAGGCCATGCTGGTTGGTGAATAGGTTACGGCCAACAGTAACACTATTCCACCAACTGTAGGCTGCGCATGCCCCACAGTAAGGGTTGGTGAGTAGGCAGCGGCTAATAGTGACAAACAGTACTAGAGGGTGCTCCTCCTCGCACTGTTGTCGGTGAGCTGTCACCCTGTGATTGGCTCATGGGCTGTTCTGGTCAGATCGTCTGTCCTATCCATACCTTGGTAGGTATAGTACAAAAGATCTTTCAGAATCATACAGACTGGCTCACTTAGGCGGGATTGTTCCCGCCTTGCTCATTCCTTCATGTGACTACTGAAGTAGCTAGTGTCTTGTGCGTGTAGCCCTGCTGTCTGCGGGTAGCCTTCCCTGATGGCTTGTATCCGCAACTGCGGGAACAGGCGGGGTACTTCACCATTGGGAGGCTTTCCCTGCGTGTACAGCTTGCGTACTGCGCGTAAGATTCTCTGAGCATGGTGGATCCTGCGGGAGCAGATGGCCTTTGCGCAGACGTCCCTGTTCTAGGTGAGTCCTGCGGGACCAACTGGGCTCTGCTGGGACCTACCTCTTCACATGGGGAGTAGAATTGTTTGACAAATAAAAATGGGGCTTTTGTGTATATGCACATCAAGTGGACACAATATGATATAGTCAGTAAGCCAGAAATAAGAAGTGCAAATTTAAGAACTTATATTTGAGAAGTGTGTAAACAACTAACGAAAAGCCTAAAGTTTCCTTAAAGTGGTGACTACTACTTATCTCTGGGAAGGGTGTTAGCAATTAATGAAAAGCGTATATAAGAAGTGCTTGCATTTCTCGGCATCGTATTGGGTGGACTTCGAGCCCATTCTCCAGTTAAGTCCAGCAAAAATGGGATATGCATTTGAAATGGGTGTACGAGTTATTATATATATATCATGAGCGATACGGAAATAGATCGAAGGCAATACAAAACTAGTGAGCTTCAAATATATAACCGAAACAAATAGATGGTCCTTGTGGATTCAAGGACGTTGCATGACGTTCATAACTCAAGTCCGTAACAAGTGACATCAAAGAAATTTTGACCCTTGGTTTGGGAATGCTATGTGGGTTGACACGATGTTGTGGGAATCGCCTGACTCATAATAATTCGAGACATATTCCACAACTAGCATACTATAAAGTTAAAAATGAGTTAAGCCCTTAAGCGTTCGCGATCGGCACATTATGCTGTTGCCTATAATAAATGAGTTCTTGAGTCCACATGTTCCCATCTTACTTTAAATTTGGATGTCATCAAACAAGCCACAACAACATTGTTTCCAGTTTTTACTTAAGTTAATCACTACATCAGAAACCTTACCCAACTCACCTACATAACAAGTGTGAATGGGTAAATATTATACACAGCTTCATTATTAAAATCATAACTAAAACCTGCATATCACCACCACCTTTGCCGCCTTCGTTTTACCGTATAACAGAACCATTTCAACAAACTAAAAGAAAACAATCAAGTTCTCTGTCTTACCCTCCTGCTACTATTTGCATCTCCGCCATCTGAAAGCTGAGCACAAACGCTCATTGTTTTACTACCACTGCTATAGCCGTCTTCACAACCAGCCACTGTCTTCAGAATCTCTGATTGCAATGCTGGATGGTTGCTTTCAGATACTCGAACCCATCTGATCGCATAACACCTGCCATTTGTACCAGAAATAAGAAAGTAGCAACATAGATGATTATCAAATGTATATCAATAAGATCATATGCACGTGTCATAGAAATATCAATGGATGCATTGCTGATAACGTCATGCAATGAGTATGCAGCTTATGGTTGTCCTTGCCAGTCTGGTCATGCAAAGTCAACTCAAACGAGGTCCTGACATCGGAAGCCTCACTCGTAAGGGCGATAAACAAGGAGACATAGGTGGAGTTATCTTCCCGTCCAGGCAAAAGTAGACCGCCCATTGGTACCCTCCAACAATAATAATGTTGGGGTTATGATATCATTGAGTGCAAATACTTTCTAGTTGCTTTAATGCATGAGATTGGGTACAAATAATTACGAAAATAAAAGAAATTGATAATGCTATATTTACAATTTAGGTACTAAGGTTGTATTAATGTATTATAATTTATAGAACTTTTATAAAATTGACAAGAAATAAAGTCATTGTCCAACAACTCAACTGCGCAAAGCTTGACGCGTCTCGACCTGAATGAGAAAATGGCCCATACTCTTTTTACCAAATTCGATTACATACGGATCGTGATTTTATCAAATAAATCCTTATCCCAGTGAACAAACACATCAACATGAAGACCCAATGGAATTTGATACAAACAAAATTCCTATTGTCTGCATTATGTAGGTACAATCTTAACAAATTGTTCAATTTGAACAAACATGTTTCATCCGGACTGGCCTGTAACAACCCAATAGCAATGTAAGCTGTCATAGATTGCTCTCACTCAAGCATACTTAACAGTGTAATTCTCTTCTAGCCCACAATCAAGGTGTCCAAAACATGCTAGTGATACTTGAGACGGGACATTCCTTGTGAATTGAGTCTCTCATGTGAACTGAACGAAGCGATGTAAGATTCGAGTAATGCAACTTCTTTGACTAAAATTTTCCATTCACCCTCACAAATTCCCAAATTAGCAAAATTAGAATAACTAAAACTAAACAAAAGAAACAACACAAGCATATTCATATAGTGAGAATTCTGCAAAACTAGTCACTAGATAGTCTTAGAAAAAGATTCAGTTTTCCTAAATCCTCAATTCGTATAATTTTATAGAATATCAGTAACACCTTAGTCGAATCACATATCGATTGTAGACTGGACAGATGTTAGGTTTATAAGAAACGTCTTGTCTGAAATACCATATTTGGTGTGGTGGGAGCATGACATGACCGCATACGAAGTCTCCACTACGAAGAACTCTCAGAGTGCATAATATTAATCGACATGAGAGGTCAGGTGTTACAAAATCAATTAATACCAGAACACCAAATTATACAGCTCCCATATCATGTGCAACATGCAAACTTGTTAAACCATCATCGGTCCCAATCCAACTTGAACCGGTTTCTTTCAACACGTCTCTCGCCTTCATAACTTCCCTTATATCAACAACCCGATCCCATCTCCCGGCATCCGCTAAAGTATTTGATAATGCAACATACGCACCGGGCCTACTATCACCACTCAACTTAAACAACTCAATAGCAGCAATACTTGCCATCTCCACATCACCATGCAGCCTACATGCACTAAGCAATGCTGCCCAAACATCCGAATTGGGCTTTTCGGGCATCGACATTACAAACCCTAATGCTTGATTCAACCGTCCTGCTCGGCCTAATAAATCAACCATACACGCATAATGTTCCATGTGCGGTTTCATGGAGTAATCTTTCTCCATAATACTAAAGATTTCAAGTCCTTTCGACACGAGCCCGGCATGCCCGCAAGCCGAAAGCGCACCAAGAAACGTGATGTGATTTGGTTTGACCCGATACACGGTTTGCATTTGACCAAACAGATCGAGTGCTTCACTCGGATCACCATTCTTTCCATACCCATCAATCATTGAAGTCCAAGAAAACACATTCTTCACAGGCATTTCATTAAACACTTTCCGCGCATCTTCAATCCTCCCACATTTCGAATACATGTCAATAACCGCACTCCCCGTTTTGACATCAGTTGCAAACTCGGTCTTCGTGAGTTGACCGTGCACCTGTTGACCAACCTCAAAAGCCGATAATAACGAGCAAGCTCCGATTATACTAGCGAATGTAGACATGTTAGGCTTAAAATCCAACCTTTGCATGGTTATGTAAACCTCAACCGCCTTCTTAGCTGTCTCAACCGATTTACTATAACCTTCAATCATCGCGTTAAACACCACCACATCTTTTAAATTTAAACCCGTCTTGTCGAATATCCGTTGGGCATCTTCCACAAGGCCTTGTTTCATATATCCAGAAATCAATGATGTTGAACAAATCACATTTTTTTCCATCATGAAATCGAACACATTTCTCGCATAATCAATCCTGCCACTTTTCACATATGAATCCACCAAAGCAGTAGAAAGCACATCATCCACGGCAACATAAGATTTCATAATCTGGGCATGAACCTGTCTGCCAATCCGACTTCCGGTTCGCAACATATTCTCACTAACAGAGGCCTTCAATATCATGGACAACGTATACCCGTCGGGCTTGTCATGTAAAACAAGCCTCCTGGCCAAGTTCAGACTCTCGCCCGCGTCCTCGCCTTGTTTGATATACCCGGATATCATGTAATTGTAGGCGGTGAGAGTTGGTTGAGGCATTTCGTCGAACAACTGGCGTGCGTACAGCAAACAAGAGGATTTTAAATGCAGGATCAGTAGCTTAATGAGTATGTTGGTGTTGGGTTTGAATCCGGTTTTGATAATACGGGTGTGGACCTTTTGGCCGTGGCAAGGGGTGTCTGAATTGATGTAGGATTGGAGGGTTAACGAGAGGGAGGTTGAGGTCAACGGAGAGAGTTGACCATGGCTGGGATTCTGGGTTGGAACTCTCAGTTGATATAGTTTGTTCATTTGTACCATCTTTATTATTCGTGTTCAACATGTTTTTGATTCCTAAAGTTGGGACCTCTGTTGTTATCTTCGTGAAGCTAACATATTGAGTAATGAATATGAATGTGTAGCTAGCATATTCAGGAGAATCAACCTGCAGTGTTCAAGGACATATCAAAGTAGTCAGCAAAGCCGTTGCAAACTTGCAATAACCTAAAAATTCATTCCAAAATTTTTTTTCCCCCAGTTTTAGGGGTGGTTATGATAGGGATGAGACCGGTCCCGGTTTTGAAAATTTCGGTCCCGAAAATTGTAAATTTTTGGTACCGATACCAAAGGCAAAATTCGGAAAATACCAGAAACTAAAAACTTTGGCACCGATTTGGTACTGACGGCCGGTACCAAATCGGTCCCAATTTCCGTACCGGTACCGTACCGACTTTGCTCATCCCTAGTTTAGGATTCCTTATTGACTCAAACACCCCCTTAGACCAAACGTAGTGAATGAAGCCCCTTAGACCAAACGTAGTGAATGAAGCCTCTATGAGGGTGTTAAGTGTCATGCGATGCCATATCACCATAGAGGCTATATGGCTAAAATGGGTGTAGTGGATGAAGCTCTTTCAAATCATTTCATCATTATTATTTTATTGTTACTTTTTATAATAAAACGGAAAAAAAACATAAAGCAGCCAATCAGATTCCTCTTCTCCTCTCCCTTCCGACGCTGGTATCAGAGCCTTGTGTGCATTTCTGGTATCAGAGCCTTGTGCTCAGCTTTTTAAAAATTAATGTCAGAGCCTTGTGCTCAGCTATAATTAAACACTAAGCCTTAGGCTCAGTTAAAATGGAAAATAAAAATTTTCTAATTGAAGATGATTCTAAAGAATCATACAAACAAAATACTGAAGTTATCAACTTTAGTGAAAATGAAAGAGGTTTTCAGTCAGATTACATGATTAATTTTGACCAATTAACAAAAATAAGCAAGCTTAAGTTCAAGCTTGATAATAGACAGGTTTTTAATCAACCTAATAGTTTGCAAAGCCTAGTTTCAAAGGCTTTTTCAAGAAAAAATAAAATCCTTTACTGCTTTAATACTGAAGAATTTCAGTAGACATAAATGATACATCGGGAAAAGTATTTTTGCTACTCTTAACTAAAGGAGAAATAGCAAAAAGACTTTTGACTATTAAACCTGAATTAAGAAAAACAATGAACATGGTGCATATAGGAGCGGTAAAAATCTTACTAAAAGCACAGTTCAGAGATGGAATTAATTTTCCTATAAAAATGGTTGTTGTTGATAATAGAATCATTAACAGACAAGATGCTCTCTTAGGGGCAGTACAAGGAAATTTAGCTTATGGTAAATTTATGTTTACCGTATACCCTAAATTTGCTTTACATCGAGATTCAAGAGATTTCGACAAAACTCTTAGTTTCATACATCAGTGCGAAAGAACTGATCTAATGGAACCAGGAAATAAAGTATTTACGATTAATTATCTAATATCGTATCTATTACCAACAGTACTCATTCAATAGAGTATAAAGAAAAAGAGAGTATAACAATTGAAGATATATTCTCAGATATAGGAACAGTAGAAGAAAGTAAATTCACTGAACATTCACAACTTCAAGAAAACTGGGCAATAAACATAGCTCGAGATAAACAAATTTCAGAGTCTAGACCTAGACACAGCTTTTCTGGACACACTCTAAGAACTAGAGAACCAACTTCCACCTCTACAGAAATACAATTAATACGATCTATGTCAGAAAGAATAGATAAGTATGGAGAAATTCTTAAAGAGGTTATAGGAATATAATGCCTTTAACGCCAATCATAGAAGCAGTTAAAGCTCTAGATGATGCAATTAACTTTGAAAAAAGTGAAATTCTGAGATACGAAGGCCAAATAAACCAAACTAGATATAACTTTATGTTACAGGAGAACATAAAAGCTTAGAATATAAGATTCTTCAAACAAAAATTAGCTGTTGCTAAAAAGAAACTCTCTAAGCTTAAAGCGAGAAGAACTCTAATAACCACAACATGAGTTCTCTTCTAAAGTTAGAAGAATTAATTAGAGATTTAATTAATAAAGTAGAAAAATTATCTACCAATGAAAATCTAGAGACTATAGCTGCAAAGATCATTAAGGATGTCTCAGAAAAGATTGATAAAATAGAGGAAGCTAAACCTCAAAAGATAGAACAACACACAAAAATCTTCAACGAACAAGGAAGATTTCAAAAATACTCTTTTCCTAACTTTAATGTAGGAAATCCGTCATTAGGAAGTTCTAAATGTCCAAATGCATTAAAATGGCCTTTTGGTACGAAAGAGTCATAGAATATTAAAAAATACAATTTTTTAAAAAACTGACATGAAAGGACAACGCCCATGTGATAATCTTTTAAAAGAACGTTCATGTGATAACCTTTTAAAAGAGAAAAGAAGCCCATGTGAGATGTCTAAATTATTAAAGATTGAGCTACAAAAGTGTCACATAATTCAAAAATTCAGCATAATTCAGGATGACTGGAGTATGCACCCAGGTGACAAATTAGAAACTCTATCCGAGTTATTAAAGCAAAAGTTAAAACTTGAAAGAGAAATTCAAGAGCTTAACAAAACAAAAAAATGAGTTCTATCTCTCAAAAGCTAGAACAAATATTTGACAATTAGCTAGAGACAGGCTCAGCTGAACAAATACATGAACTAGTTCAACTAATGTCACTAAGTGATAAAGAATGCGAACAAAAATTTGCGGAAAATAAAAGCCTTAGAGACAAATATTTTCCAGAAAAGGTTTTTATATTAAAAGAACCTAAAATTGAAAAAGATATAACACCAGAACCTATAACTGAAGATGAAAGTTCTTCTGAAGAATACACTCCTATGTACAATAGTAGAACAAATAGGGCCAGTACTAGCTATACTAGCCACAAAAAGAAAAATGTAGAATTTTCTATGCCTTATAACAAAGGTATACCAAACTCTAATAATGGAAGTTCAACCACAATTGACACTATTAAAATAGACTGTATCTTCGATCTTGAAAAAAGAAAAGAAGTTATAGACAAATGGAATACTGAGATTAGTCTCATTATCCAATCTAATCCAGAAGAGTTCTCTAATGCTAAAGCAGTTTTATTATTAATAGAACATAAATCTTCCGGAATTATTCAAGATTTCATTAAAGGTACAACCTGGAATGAAAATATGAATGGTATAGACCTCTTTGACGAACTAATAAACGCCATGTATAGGATGTTTTTAGGTCTTGATTTTCTTACAAATAAAGATCAAGAAAATCAAAAATTGTTGGAAAAAGCAAGACAGAATCTTACGAAAGCACAATTATGTGATATATGTCTTTTAGACGATTTCACTAGCTTATTTGAGCAAAACTTGTACAAATTAAGTACGAGTGAATATCATTCCTGGATAGAAGCCTACTTAATGAAAATCCCCATAGTAGGAGAAAAAGCCAAAGAAAGATGGAATAAAGAAAAGAATTCTTTTACTATGCATTCCCTCGGATTTGCTACAAGAATTGTTAAAGAAGAAATAACAGTCTATTGTGATTTCTCCAATAAACAAAAACAGTTAAAAAGATTTAACAAAAAATGTTGCAGTACTTTAATTGAAATACCTCAATTATCCTTTGGATGCGACTCACCCAAAGATAAAAAATACTTCAAAAAGAAATATAAAAGAAAATATACAAAAAGAAGGTTCTGGAAAACCAAGAAGAAAAAATTTACGCCAGGAAAATATTTTTCAAAAGAAAAACCAAAAATCTGTCCGCAAGGAAAGAAAAAATGCAGATGTTGGATATGTTATGAAGAAGGACATTATGCCAACGAATGTCCTAACCGACAAAAATTCCCAGAAAAAACAAAGCTCATTTTAGAAGCTGAAGAAGAAGGATATTTTCCTTCTGAAAACATTTACGATGGGTATACTCAGGTATATTCATTAACAGTCAAATACGACTCTTCTGACGATTCTACTGACTCAGAATGACTACAACGCATAAGCGGGAAGAAAATGAATTAGGCAAATTACATTTTTGTCAAAATATTTTAAAACAAGAAGAATTGGTTTATGCTAATATAACCAATCCCAACTCTATTTATATCAAAGGAAAATTTTTTCTAAAAGTATATAAAACGATAACTTTACATTGCTATGTTGATACCGGAGCAAGCCTCTGTCTAGCAAGTAAGCACGTTATCCCTGAAGAACTTTGGGAAAACACACCCAAGGACATTAAAGTAACTATAGCTAATGAAGAAACAATCAAACTAAATAAGGTTTGTAGAAATCTTATAGTTTACTTTTCAGGAGAACCTTTTCCTATTCCTACCATTTATCAGCAGGAATCAGGAATAGATTTACTCATTGGAAATAATTTTTGTCAGCTTTATGGACCCTTTACACAATGGTTAGACAGAATATCTTTTCACCTTAATCAAGAAATGATTCTGATTAAGAAAATAACCAAAGCACTTCGCGTTGGGAACCCCGATTTTCTTGAGTCAATGAAAAAAGATTCAAAAACAAAGCAAATACCTGGTACTAATATAACTCAAGAAGTTATAAAACCAGAAGAAAAATATTTCATAGAAATACAAAAATATCAAAAAATAGAAACGCTACTTGAAAAAGTATGCTCAGAAAATCCCATTGACCCAGAAAAATCCAAAAACTGGATGAAAGCGTCAATAAAATTAATAGATCCTAAGACTGTAATCAGGGTAAAACCAATGAAATACAGTCCACGAGATAGAGAAGAGTTTAGCAAACAAATTAAAGAGTTACTTTAGCTAAAATTAATTGTTCCAAGTAAGTCACCTCATATGTCACCAGCGTTTCTAGTTGAAAATGAAGCTGAAAAAAGAAGAGGAAAAAAGCGAATGGTAGTAAATTATAAAGCGGTTAATTCAGCAACAATAGGAGATAGTCATAATCTTCCGTGTATGCAAGAATTACTAACCCTCTTAAGAGGAAAAACCATATTTTCTAGTTTCGACTGCAAAAGTGGTTTCTGGCAGGTACTATTAGATGAAGAATCTCAGTTACTAACTGCATTGACATGTCCTGATGGTCATTATCAATGGAAGGTAGTTCCTTTCGGATTAAAACAAGCACCTAGTATATTTCAAAGACATGCAGAATGCTTTAAGAGGATTAGAAGATTATTGTACCGTCTATGTAGACGATATCATAATATTTTCTAACTCTGAGGAACAGCACTATTTTCATGTTTTATCTGTTTTAAAAACAATTGAAAAATATGGAATCATTTTGTCAAAAAAGAAAGCAAATCTTTTTAAAACAAATATAAACTTTTTAGG
Source organism: Bidens hawaiensis (assembly GCF_021521415.1). Classification (NCBI taxonomy): domain Eukaryota; kingdom Viridiplantae; phylum Streptophyta; class Magnoliopsida; order Asterales; family Asteraceae; genus Bidens; species Bidens hawaiensis. The sequence continues at coordinate 53,100 of NW_027505676.1, read as the reverse complement.
TCTTGAAATAGATCAAGGAACTCATTGTCCACAAAAACATATTTTGGAAAATTTACATAAATTTCCAAATACTTTAGAAGACAAAAAACATCTGCAAAGATTTCTTGGTGTTTTAACTTATGCCGAAAGCTACATCCCGAAGCTTGCAGAGCTCAGAAAGCCGCTACAGGTAAAATTAAAAAAGGAATATGTATGGGATTGGAAGGAAGCCGATACAGATTATATTAAAAAGATAAAGAAAAACTTAAAAAGTTTTCCTAGACTTTATCTTCCAAAAGAAGAAGATTTTCTTATAATTGAAACCGATGCCTCAAATGATTTTTGGGGTGGGGTCTTAAAGGCAAAAACAGCTGACAGAGAGGAAATTTGTAAATACACATCTGGAAGTTTTAAACCAGCTGAAAGAAACTACCACAGTAATGAAAAAGAATTACTGGCGGTAAAAAACACCATTTCAAAGTTTTCTATTTATCTAACCCCTGTAAAATTCCTAGTCAGGACAGATAATAAAAACTTCACTTATTTCCTAAAAACAAAAATTTCAGGAGATATAATCATAATCTTCCCTGTATGCAAGAATTACTAACTCTCTTAAGAGGAAAAACCATATTTTTAAACATATTTTTGGCATGGTTTTTCCTCTTAAGAGAGTTAGTAATTCTTACATCTAATAGTACCTGCCAAAAATATGATTTTTGAAAATAATTTCAAAGATTATAGTTTTTTGATTTAAGGGAAAACGAGTAAAATCATTGAAGTATAACAGTTATGAGACAGATATACCTTAGATCTCCATTGTCTCTGAACCTTTGTGATGAGTGATCAATCCAATCATTATCTTCCTATGGCCTTCTGCCTTGACGGAAATAAAAATGACTCCAGGACTCCAGATTTCATAACAAAATTCAGAGATGTTGATAAAAAGGAATATTTTATTTCATAACTGTTTTTCCCGGAGGAAAAACTTCTAGATATTTACATCATTTTCCCCTAAAGGGGAGCTTACTCACACATAGCTAAGATTACAAGGAAATTAAATTTTTCGGGAGAGTATTCGATGCCTCTATCCCTTACAATTCTTACATTATATAGGAAAAACAATGAACTTAAAGTTCTTTTTGTTTACGTAAGTGCTTACGTAATTATCTTCATAATTGAACCCGTGTGGGGTCTTAATTACGTGTCCCCCTTTATTTGACCGAGAGGTTGTCGCTTTGCCTGCGTTATTCACATGCTTGCTTTTAATCAATGAACCCATGTGTAGGGTCCAATTCACGTGTATCCTTCATCATTTCGTCTGAGAGGATGTCACTTTCTCTGCACTCTTCACATGCATGATTTTCTATTATGCGTGCCAGTTCTTGACACAATAATTTTTTAGTGGCTGGACCTACATCAAGTTGATTGAGAACGATTCGTTGCTCAATGGTCTCTATTGCATTTTTTTCATGAATAGGTAGGGGGTTCCACTGTAACTAGTAATTATGCAGTTTTGGCTGCAGTAATTAATTTTTTAAAAACTTCCAACTTTAATCTGCTGAAGAGTCTTTAAGATTTTTAGATACCCATTAACTCTAATGGAGACCCAATTGCTGACATCTTCTTTTTCTTCCATGACTTTGGAAGGTTGGACATTTCTTGTTTTAGCTAAGCCAACCTCTAATAAATGTAAGGCGGGAAAGCTTTTTCCTTGATACCAATCTGGTATCGCAGAGATGCATTCAATATAAATGTTAGCATCTTTGGCAGCTGCAATCTTCTTTCTGAAGGTTTTTATAGCCTTCTTCATGCTTTCTGTGAACAAGTTAATTTCTTGTAAATTAGCAGAGGGATATATACATTTAATTAGTCCAGCAGAAAATGCAAGAGAAACTAAATGAGGATCAGATCCTGGACAGAAGTTGTATAGACTTTTTGATGTCTTGTCTTCTGTGTATATATTTTCGACTTCAAAGTCTTCTGGGCTAAGAGCCCTAGCTTTAGACCAGACTGATCGGAATTCCTCCAAACTTATTAGGTCGATTTCTTCATTCTGAATCTCTATTCTTTTTTCTGATTTTCTTTCAAATGGTGAGTTTGAAAAGTTAACCGGTGATGTTCTTGCTGTCTTTACTACAGGTGTATGAAAGATAGAAATTCTTAATGGAATTTCTTTTTTCCCAAATTCTGCAGAAAATCTTGTGGCTTCATGTTGGGCTTGTAACAAGGAGCTGAATTTTTTGTAAGGAGCTGATGTATTCTGGACATATTTTGTGACAATAGCCCAGTCTGCATAAATTCCTCTGTGGTCCCCGTAGAATCTTGAATTTTGAATTCCTGGAGCTGTCACCTTTTGAGCATAGGTGGTTTTAATAGTTTTTGGCAAACTATCAGCCATAAACGGATTTGAGTTGTCTTTACCGGAGCCGTTTGCTTCCGGACTAGAAGATGATTGTGGCTCATCTTTTGCCTCATGTATGCTTTTTCCCAAAGTATCAGGGATCAATGGACTTGATTTTTCTTTACCTTTAGCCGTTTATAAAGGAATAGATTCTGTTTTTAGACTTTCGTCTTCTTGTATAGAATTTACAGTTTTGGTGTTAAGCAATTCATTGTATAACACAATTTGCTGTTGCACAGCTCGTAATTCTATTAAAAGAATTTTTTCTTTTAGGCGTAGGGCCTTGAAAGTCACGCGTCAAGCTATCAGCTAACACGTTTTTTGGTCGTTCAAGATGTTCAATATTAAAGGAATATCTTGAAAACCACATTTGCCATCGGACTAGGCATCCTTGCTTATTATCTCCTGAAATTTTTGTTTTTAGGAAATAAGTGAAGTTTTTATTATCTGTCCTGACTAGGAATTTTACAGGGGTTAGATAAATAGAATACTTTGAAATGGTGTTTTTTACCGCCAGTAATTCTTTTTCATTACTGTGGTAGTTTCTTTCAGCTGGTTTAAAACTTCCAGAGGTGTATTTACAAATTTCCTCTCTATCAGCTGTTTTTGCCTTTAAGACCCCACCCCAAAAATCATTTGAGGCATCGGTTTCAATTATAAGAAAATCTTCTTCTTTTGGAAGATAAAGACTAGGAAAACTTTTTAAGTTTTTCTTTATCTTTTTAATATAATCTGTATCGGCTTCCTTCCAATCCCATACATATTCCTTTTTTAATTTTACCTGTAGCGGCTTTCTGAGCTCTGCAAGCTTCGGGATGTAGCTTTCGGCATAAGTTAAAACACCAAGAAATCTTTGCAGATGTTTTTTGTCTTCTAAAGTATTTGGAAATTTATGTAAATTTTCCAAAATATGTTTTTGTGGACAATGAGTTCCTTGATCTATTTCAAGACCTAAAAAGTTTATCTTTGTTTTAAAAAGATTTGCTTTCTTTTTTGACAAAATGATTCCATATTTTTCAATTGTTTTTAAAACAGATAAAACATGAAAATAGTGCTGTTCCTCAGAGTTAGAAAATATTATGATATCGTCTACATAGACGGTACAATAATATTCTAATCCTCTTAAAGCATTCTGCATATGTCTTTGAAATATACTAGGTGCTTGTTTTAATCCGAAAGGAACTACCTTCCATTGATAATGACCATCAGGACATGTCAATGCAGTTAGTAACTGAGATTCTTCATCTAATAGTACCTGCCAGAAACCACTTTTGCAGTCGAAACTAGAAAATATGGTTTTTCCTCTTAAGAGGGTTAGTAATTCTTGCATACACGGAAGATTATGACTATCTCCTATTGTTGCTGAATTAACCGCTTAATAATTTACTACCATTCGCTTTTTTCCTCTTCTTTTTTCAGCTTCATTTTCAACTAGAAACGCTGGTGACATATGAGGTGACTTACTTGGAACAATTAATTTTAGCTAAAGTAACTCTTTAATTTGTTTGCTAAACTCTTCTCTATCTCGTGGACTGTATTTCATTGGTTTTACCCTGATTACAGTCTTAGGATCTATTAATTTTATTGACGCTTTCATCCAGTTTTTGGATTTTTCTGGGTCAATGGGATTTTCTGAGCATACTTTTCAAGTAGCGTTTCTATTTTTTGATATTTTTGTATTTCTATGAAATATTTTTCTTCTGGTTTTATAACTTCTTGAGTTATATTAGTACCAGGTATTTGCTTTGTTTTTGAATCTTTTTTCATTGACTCAAGAAAATCGGGGTTCCCAACGCGAAGTGCTTTGGTTATTTTCTTAATCAGAATCATTTCTTGATTAAGGTGAAAAGATATTCTGTCTAACCATTGTGTAAAGGGTCCATAAAGCTGACAAAAATTATTTCCAATGAGTAAATCTATTCCTGATTCCTGCTGATAAATGGTAGGAATAGGAAAAGGTTCTCCTGAAAAGTAAACTATAAGATTTCTACAAACCTTATTTAGTTTGATTGTTTCTTCATTAGCTATAGTTACTTTAATGTCCTTGGGTGTGTTTTCCCAAAGTTCTTCAGGGATAACGTGCTTACTTGCTAGACAGAGGCTTGCTCCGGTATCAACATAGCAATGTAAAGTTATCGTTTTATATACTTTTAGAAAAAATTTTCCTTTGATATAAATAGAGTTGGGATTGGTTATATTAGCATAAACCAATTCTTCTTGTTTTAAAATATTTTGACAAAAATGTAATTTGCCTAATTCATTTTCTTCCCGCTTATGCGTTGTAGTCATTCTGAGTCAGTAGAATCGTCAGAAGAGTCGTATTTGACTGTTAATGAATATACCTGAGTATACCCATCGTAAATGTTTTCAGAAGGAAAATATCCTTCTTCTTCAGCTTCTAAAATGAGCTTTGTTTTTTCTGGGAATTTTTGTCGGTTAGGACATTCGTTGGCATAATGTCCTTCTTCATAACATATCCAACATCTGCATTTTTTCTTTCCTTGCGGACAGATTTTTGGTTTTTCTTTTGAAAAATATTTTCCTGGCGTAAATTTTTTCTTCTTGGTTTTCCAGAACCTTCTTTTTGTATATTTTCTTTTATATTTCTTTTTGAAGTATTTTTTATCTTTGGGTGAGTCGCATCCAAAGGATAATTGAGGTATTTCAATTAAAGTACTGCAACATTTTTTGTTAAATCTTTTTAACTGTTTTTGTTTATTGGAGAAATCACAATAGACTGTTATTTCTTCTTTAACAATTCTTGTAGCAAATCCGAGGGAATGCATAGTAAAAGAATTCTTTTCTTTATTCCATCTTTCTTTGGCTTTTTCTCCTACTATGGGGATTTTCATTAAGTAGGCTTCTATCCAGGAATGATATTCACCCGTACTTAATTTGTACAAGTTTTGCTCAAATAAGCTAGTGAAATCGTCTAAAAGACATATATCACATAATTGTGCTTTCGTAAGATTCTGTCTTGCTTTTTCCAACAATTTTTGATTTTCTTGATCTTTATTTGTAAGAAAATCAAGACCTAAAAACATCCTATACATGGCGTTTATTAGTTCGTCAAAGAGGTCTATACGATTCATATTTTCATTCCAGGTTGTTCCTTTAATGAAATCTTGAATAATTCCGGAAGATTTATGTTCTATTAATAATAAAACTGCTTTAGCATTAGAGAACTCTTCTGGATTAGATTGGATAATGAGACTAATCTCAGTATTCCATTTGTCTATAACTTCTTTTCTTTTTTCAAGATCGAAGATACAGTCTATTTTAATAGTGTCAATTGTGGTTGAACTTCCATTATTAGAGTTTGGTATACCTTTGTGATAAGGCATAGAAAATTCTACATTTTTCTTTTTGTGGCTAGTATAGCTAGTACTGGCCCTATTTGTTCTACTATTGTACATAGGAGTGTATTCTTCAGAAGAACTTTCATCTTCAGTTATAGGTTCTGGTGTTATATCTTTTTCAATTTTAGGTTCTTTTAATATAAAAACCTTTTCTGGAAAATATTTGTCTCTAAGGCTTTTATTTTCCGCAAATTTTTGTTCGCATTCTTTATCACTTAGTGACATTAGTTGAACTAGTTCATGTATTTGTTCAGCTAAGCCTGTCTCTAGCTGATTGTCAAATATTTGTTCTAGCTTTTGAGAGATAGAACTCATTTTTTTGTTTTGTTAAGCTCTTGAATTTCTCTTTCAAGTTTTAACTTTTGCTTTAATAACTCGGATAGAGTTTCTAATTTGTCACCTGGGTGCATACTCCAGTCATCCTGAATTATGCTGAATTTTTGAATTATGTGACACTTTTGTAGCTCAATCTTTAATAATTTAGACATCTCACATGGGCTTCTTTTCTCTTTTAAAAGGTTATCACATGAACGTTCTTTTAAAAGATTATCACATGGGCGTTGTCCTTTCATGTCAGTTTTTTAAAGAATTGTATTTTTTAATATTCTATGGCTCTTTCGTATCAAAAAGCCATTTTAATGCATTCGGACATTTAGAACTTCCTAATGACGGATTTCCTACAATAAAGTTAGGAAAAGAGTATTTTTGAAATCTTCCTTGTTCGTTGAAGATTTTTGTGTGTTGTTCTATCTTTTGAGGTTTAGCTTCCTCTATTTTATCAATCTTTTCTGAGACATCCTTAATGATCTTTACAGCTATAGTCTCTAGATTTTCATTGGTAGATAATTTTTCTACTTTATTAATTAAATCTCTAATTAATTCTTCTAACTTTAGAAGAGAACTCATGTTGTGGTTATTAGAGTTCTTCTCGCTTTAAGCTTAGAGAGTTTCTTTTTAGCAACAGCTAATTCTTGTTTGAAGAATCTTATATTCTGAGCTTTTATGTTCTCCTGTAACATAAAGTTATATCTAGTTTGGTTTATTTGGCCTTCGTATCTCAGAATTTCACTTTTTTCAAAGTTAATTGCATCATCTAGAGCTTTAACTGCTTCTATGATTGGCGTTAAAGGCATTATATTCCTATAACCTCTTTAAGAATTTCTCCATACTTATCTATTCTTTCTGACATAGATCGTATTAATTGTATTTCTGTAGAGGTGGAAGTTGGTTCTCTAGTTCTTAGAGTGTGTCCAGAAAAACTGTGTCTAGGTCTAGACTCTGAAATTTGTTTATCTCGAGCTATGTTTATTGCCCAATTTTCTTGAAGTTGTGAAGGTTCAGTGAATTTACTTTCTTCTACTGTTCCTATATCTGAGAATATATCTTCGATTGTTATACTCTCTTTTTCTTTATACTCTATTGAATGAGTACTGTTGGTAATAGCATACGATATTAGATAATTAATCGTAAATACTTTATTTCCTGGTTCCATTAGATCAGTTCTTTCGCACTGATGTATGAAACTAAGAGTTTTGTCAAAATCTCTTGAATCTCGATGTAAAGCAAATTTAGGGTATACAGTAAACATAAATTTACCATAAGCTAAATTTTCTTGTACTGCCCCTAAGAGAGCATCTTGTCTGTTAATGATTCTATTATCAACAACAACCATTTTTATAGGAAAATTAATTCCATCTCTGAACTCTGCTTTTAGTAAGATTTTTACCGCTCCTATATGCACCATGTTCATTGTTTTTCTTAATTCGGGTTTAATAGTCAAAAGTCTTTTTGCTATTTCTCCTTTAGTTAAGAGTAGCAAAAATACATTTCCCGATGTATCCTTTATGTCTACTGAAAATTCTTCAGTATTAAAGCAGTAAAGGATTTTATTTTTTCTTGAAAAAGCCTTTGAAACTAGGCTTTGCAAACTATTAGGTTGATTAAAAACCTGTCTATTATCAAGCTTGAACTTAAGCTTGCTTATTTTTGTTAATTGGTCAAAATTAATCATGCAATCTGACTGAAAACCTCTTTCATTTTCACTAAAGTTGATAACTTCAGTATTTTGTTTGTATGATTCTTTAGAATCATCTTCAATTAGAAAATTTTTATTTTCCATTTTAACTGAGCCTAAGGCTTAGTGTTTAATTATAGCTGAGCACAAGGCTCTGACATTAATTTTTAAAAAGCTGAGCACAAAATACTGAAGTTATCAACTTTAAAAAGCCAATCAGATTCCTCTTCTCCTCTCCCTTCCGACGCTGTGTGGGAAGCCCCCCCCCCCCCAATGGCGCCCATGGCGTCCCAGGGATGGTGTTCCCGACATCATGGTTGGGGATGGCGCCTCATTATATGTGGCCTTATCCCTTCATAAAATAAGCAATTCCAAACACCTTCAAATTTTTTAAAAAGTTAATAAGTTATAAGTTAGCTAAATAACATGAATGTATTGTTCCCAATTGTAGCAAAAGCCAAGACCATTTCAAGTTTAGAAGATTCAAATTCATCGTTATATTAGTGTTATTTCTCAAAATTAGGATGATATACGAACATTATACATGTAAATGCTCGTGTGTTGTACATTGTCACAGCCCCGACCCCTATACCCCGGGAGGGGAGCCGTGAACGTTGAGTGGTGATATCGATGTTTATTAAAATAATTTGTAGCGGAATATTTCATCAGAACCGTAGTTAGGAAAATTAATTAGAGTTATAAAAACACCATAATTCTTATTTCATAAACTGGGATAAAAACCCATTTTTTATACAAACATAAGTTTTATAGGGATAAACCATAATTTACAAAACACGTTTCTTTATTCTGGTGACAAGCCACTTATTTAAGCTGGAAGCTCGCAGACATCATTCCTTTGTCTCTAACAAGTCACCTGAAACATGTTTAAAAATATTTGATCAGCAGGAAATACTGATGAGTACATTCATTTATAAATGACACATTTTACAGTTACAGCATTAAGATGTTTTTACATCTGTCTGCTTACAAATTACCGAAAGGTACTTGTCACTCGACCGTATCTGTGACTGTTGTGACATCCCTCGATTTCGGGTCAAATTGTATTTATTTTTATGTTGTAAATTGACCCGATTTATATCCCGAACATTTCAAATATATAAAATATTGGATTTTATGTTACTAAAACATTCCCACTTGTCTAATTTGAAAAACCCTTTTACGGATTCGAAAACGGACTTAAAACGCTCAAGATACATAAAAAACGAACTTCCGGACGCGAACCGACGTGCAGACCAGCCCTATCTTTTTTTTGTTATTTTGTGACTTGTCTTGACCCCTCTTGCATGCAAACCTTGATATCACACCCCATGCTTGACCCTTTCAACCCACCCTATATATACACCCCTATCCCCTTCATTAATCCTTGCTCATTCATCTCTTTCTCTTCCAATTCTCAAGCATTCAAAGGTGTTCTTCATATTTTTTTGGCAGGTTGACTTTCCAAAGTCAAACTGACCATAGTCTTACATTATAATCAACTTGTTAACACTTATTTATACTTGAAGATTGTTATACAATATATATATAATAGCACCCTTTGTACCTTCGGTGGGCATTTCTCCGGTCTCGGTCGGTTAAGTGTCCGGCCCATAAGACAAAGCTACATGGAGGACTCGTAGTAGTCCTTGATTATATATATTTTCCGCATCTAACCATCAAACTTGTTATACTTGTTTAACTTCTGCTTATCTTAGTTCTATTTTACATTTTGAGTTCCATGGTTATGGGTTTGTAGAGACTAGCCTCGGTTATTTCGTAAATAGCTCCAAACCGGAAGCCGAACTCTTGTTTACTAGTTTGTTTAAATAGTTGTATAAACATGTTTTATGTAAGATTTGAGTTTCTAAAAACTATTTTAATTAGTCCCATGGTTATGGGTTTGTAGAATCTAACCTCAGTCTTATCCCGAAACAAGATCCGAACCGGAAACCAAACTTTCGTTTAAAGACTTTGTTGTTGACTTTTTGTATGTAAGACTTTGGTATTATTATTTATAAATTATTTTACAAGTTCTATGATGTTTGGACATGTGGTAACCATTCTTGGCCTTATTCCAAGATAAAAACCGAACCAAACCGAATTAAACCAAGTCTACTCGCTTAAGACACACAAGTGTGTTTTTAACCATTAAAGCTTATATATTTCTTTAAAAATACTTTATAAACTGATTTTAATTATTTTCACAAAGTACTCGGAATGTTGAATCCAACTTGATCCTATAACAAAGTTTGGACCGACTAAACCGAACACTCGCTTAACGGACGTTGTTAGTTCTAAAACAATAGAACTACATACTTGGTTAAGTCTCTTTAAGATTTATTGAGTTATCTCATACATTTATTATTTTGGGAAAGTTGACTTTGGGTTTGGTCAAGTCACCAAGACCCGAACCGACCACCCGAACACTTGTTAAAATTCGTTTTAGTATCTATATTATAAAGGGACTTGCTTTCTTGCATTTTTACCCACCTTATTACTTAACATAGGTTGAGTAAAATTAAGGGCTAGATACTTTAACCCGGTTTCGAGCAAACTTACATTTTTAAAGGACTATTTTATAATTTCTTAAATATTTACATTTTAAACCTTAAACTTTAAATTGTTTACATTTCTTATCATTTATTTTCGTTTAAAGACTTCCAAGACAACTTTTCTAATACAAGACTTCTTCTTCTTTAGGCTTCGTTCGTTAAACTCATCGTTCCGGTTAATCTCCAAATCATCAAATCTTTCAAGTTTATTACTTGAACGTGAGTACTTTCATCCCCCGTTTTCACTCTTTTATATTTTGGGGGTGACATTGCAAACTTATTCAAATCCAAATGATTTATACTTGAGTCTTAAACCACAAACTTTATTGTATACTTTACTTAAATAAATGCTCGATTTGGTGTTATATGCTTATATGCTTAAGTGCTAATGTGTTTACCACTTTTGGATGGTTGATTCATAAATCCGAGTATATCTGGCATCCCCTTATAGAAAGGTGTCGTTAATGTATTCTTATTAACGATTTCATACAAAATCCGAGTATATTTGGTATCCCTTTACAGAAAGGTGTCGTTAATGTATTCTTATTAACGATTTTCATTTATCTAAATTGTTGCTATTATTTATTGTTTTGTATACAAGTTGTGGAATTTCATATTATATATCTATTGTTCAAAAACTATGAAATTGCTCACCAACCTTTGTGTTGACAAAATCTATTTATGCAATGTTACAGGTTTGACTTTAGGTTGACTCGAAGACTTGAAGAAAAAACGTTATCGAGACTATTAGGATATTAGCAAAACGAACAATATATTATTTATTATGATTTGAATTCGGTTATTGTATGAACAAGTTATGTGACTCTTTGTGTTTTTATGAATTTAAATGAGTTGATTAAATATTGTCACTTAATAGTGTCGTGTGCGATGAACAATCAGTTGCGCCAAGACGTTTCCGTCATGGTCGGGGTGTGACAACTGTGGTCATATTACTTATTGGCTAACACTTGTCCAATAAGTAACGTGTAATAGCCCAGTAGGCAAGCCTTGTATACAAAACCCCACAATACCAGTAGTAACCATCCCGTAAGTCTACAGAGACTTAATCACTGTAATGCAGTTTAAATCCTTTGAAAATATTTAAACTATCCGTCATGAGTTTGATGGTTTTGGAAAAGCATCATGACAGTGTTGGAAAATCTATTGTTTCACGCAAATGTGAGTTATGCAAAATTTCGAATGTCTCACATTGCAAGTTTATATTTAATAAGCCTTCTTGTGTTAAGCACCTAGATTAAACACAATGTAGTATATCTATATTAGTATAAACCCATAATTATAACGATAATCACGAGACATGAAACTTTACACGATGGCACAATATCATACCTTGGTTAAGTAGAGCTTTTGGATTCGTGTTATAAAAGTTCCTTTCAATCGGAGAGGTATCGTTACAATTACTTGGTATAATACTAGCCTTATATAAGGAAATTTTTGAGAGAGAAAATGAAACTGAACGATTTGTGAAGTCCAGAATTCCTCCCTATTTATACTTAAAATTGAGCATCTTCGCGTATCGCGAAGGAATCTTCGCGTATCGCGAAGCTGCAGTAGGGTTGCTGAGTCAGCCTTAGCTATGCCACGTGTCAATGTTGCGTAGCTTTCACATCACTTCTTCGCGTATTGCGAAGAAGCTTAAGCATACTCCTTCGCGTATCGCGAAGGTGCAAAAACACTAAGGCGGCCCTTAAGCGTGCAAAGTGCAAAGTGCGCCATCAAAGCGCTAATCGCCCGAGCCCGTGCGCGTCGGGTGCTTCGCATCCTTCGCTAGGGCTACTGGGTGTGATTTGGCACATAAGAATATTATCATGTAAACTCTCTTCATTATAAAGAGCTTACAAGTTTTGTAATCTAGCGATGTGGGACAGGAGTTAGAAATTCTATTTATACCATGGTGGAAGCCTTCCATTTTCTTTCCTCCACCAATGTGGGATGGAATTTTCCTTTATATTTTCCATTCTTCCTTTTACTTCTTCTCTTTTCTTTCTCATTTCTTCATTTCTTTCTTTGATTATTTTATTCTTTATTATGGTTTGTTATATACATGATGTTTTTCAATATATCCAATCAAGCTATTATAATGTCTTGTTTTAACATGTTTACATTTTGGTTGGTTTTTAAGGGGGAAAAAAAATCAAACGGTGTCAAGCTTATGTTATAAAACTAGGATAGAGCCCGTGTGATACACGGTGGTTAAAAAACAGTAAAAAGGTTAAATTTAATAATATATATGATGACATACCTTGTAAATTCAAAATGTATAAATAATGATAAACAAAATTTTACAATTCATAAATCTTTAAAAACCTCCTTGAATACAACATTGAATATTGACTTAAATGCATAATAATTTGTTAGTATTAATTACAAGTGAAGTAACAACATGTGTATTGCATTTCGGTCTCGCTCTTATACCCTAACTAAACAACCGAAACCGAGTAAGAGCAAAACCCAAAATTCGATTTGATGTGTGTTTAGGGCTAGCGTTGTGAAATGGGTAAAAACAAGTTTGGGTTGAAATGCGTCATTTCTAGTGTAGTCTAGTTGGGTCCTCTACAAACTTCAGTTTATACAACTATTATAAATAATTAACGTGTTAATTATGATCACAAATACATATTTTATTATAAGTAGATATTATGATCTTGTGGCAATTCTATTTTCAGCATCACAAGTTCACAACTAACGAAATGGGTAATGGGTTTAAACGGGTCATATTTTATACATGGTCAAAACAGGCCATGTCCGGAGTTGACCCACATTAACCTACTGAAAATAATTAATTAGTTAATTTGTTTCACCAAAACAATATTAGTACATCAAGAAATCTGAATCGCTGAATAAAAACAATTGAAAATAAACTTCGGGTTATTTTCAGCCCGTTTAGACCATTTGACCCGTTTCTCTCTTATTCTTTTTATTTGATTCATCCATATTGCTTTCGGATCGAACGGGCCGTTTTTGTGTCAACCTCACGAATATTTGTGTCGTGTTTTGGTTCACACATATGACATGACTTTCATGTTCGAGTCGTGCTTGGGTTTGGGTTTGGGTCAAGTTTTTGTGTTTGGGTCTGTCTTTGAATTTTGTAAATAGTAAATTATTTGAAACACAATTAAGAAAAACAAGATGAATACAAGAATAATGCATATTTTGATTAGTGGTCGGTTTTGGGTAAAATTGGCTGGGCTGGCCCGCAAACATTTTTGTCTTTTTCTGCCCTTGATTTTTGTAAATAATAAATCATTTAAACATGATTAAGAAAGCCTACAAGAACAATGTAAATTTTGAATTTGTCAAAGCAACTAAACATCCCAAATTTGATAGATGTGAGGGATAGGTACTTTTCTCTCATCATCAAAAGTAGTGAGTTTAAATTTTGACAACAATTTCCTATATTTTATGAGTTTCACATTTTTAGAAATAAAATAATTTACGCGGTTTTATGCATTGTCTTTTAAAAACTTTTTGACCATTTTCTCGGCTCAATCTGATTTTTGAATACATTGCATAAATCATAATCTCTTGAAGTTGTCTGAAAAAAAATCTTTTATCTTGACGATTGCAGTGATGATGATTGCCTGTGATGTAGTGTAGAGAACAAACGTTGCGTGCCTTGAGTTGTTTTGAGGTACATTTTTCATAGTGTCGGTTTTTCTTGTACTTTTTGATAATGTTTTTCTTGATCTAGTAGATCACATGCCTGTACTTCATGTTTACATGATAAAAACTCAACCTTGTTTGATAATTGATCATGAAACTGATCCAAACTCCCATAAATTGATTCCCTCAATGATCACATGATCCTTGCTTTTGTTTGCATATTCTATGAATATTGTCATTTAGGTAACTTTTGGTTTGTAGTCAGGAATATGAATCACTATGGGTATGAGTTTTTGAAAGTAGGGTGGAATGAGAATGGATATGATTACTTGTATGAATGGTTGCTTGTCTTTTATTGGCAAACGAGCTGAGCCGAGGCTCGTTTTTAGCTCTATGTCTAAAGCCGAGCTTAGCTCGTGGATAATTTTTCAAGCTAGAGTTTGACTCGTTTCTTATTTATTGGTTATATAATAGGTTTGTTCATATGCATATGTTATATATGGTTATAACTATAAATTTTATATAATGTTAAATAGGTTCTTTATCATAATTTTATATGTAAGAATAATTATTACGTACATATATATTTGATATATTAAACTAAATTATATTAATAGCATGCTCGTTAATGCGAAACTAGTCGGATTCAGTAAGTGAAGCTGGTGCTCGGGCTCGTTCATTCAATGAATTATGCATGTTTAACTCTCCTAGTCGAGTTTATTAGTATTAATAATGTATTAGTAACAAATTTATTAATACAAAAGCGAGACTAGTGATCTCTAGCTAATTGAGTCAAAGCTGGAGTCCATGTGTACAAGTATATGATTTAAGAAGTGATACAATTGTCCTTGATGTGGTGGATGACAATATGTTTGGGTGAAAACCTCACTTCCTAAATTCTCCCACTGCTAAAGAAAAGAAAAGAAAAGTTTCTGCAAAGTGTGGGAATCTCCTTTGAGACAAATACTGTAAAACTCTCTGTATTGCCAGTACCCATACATACTAATTCTTTTCTTTTATGTTTTTACATTTAGATTTAACCAACAACCTCATACAAGTTAACTTCGTGTACAACCAAACAATGCACACCTTATTCATCATATGGGAGGACTTAGGACTATGGGACATGTATATACTTTATTTCATGTGTCACGACACACTTTGTTATAAATGTATGCATACTTAGGCTCTGCAAATAAACAAACCGAACGGACACAAACCATGGTTTTTCGTGTTTGTTCGTTCAACTTTAATCAAACAAACACTAAAATGAGTGGATTTTCTTGTCCGTGTTTGTTTATTAAGACAATAAATGTGTTCGTATCCGTTCTTTAATGTCTTAGATGGACATAAATGATATAAATAAATTAAAAAACAAACGGACACCAATTAAAAGTAAACAACAATATATACATATAAGTCTTAAAATTACTGGTTATCAAATTACGGGTTATCATGTATGATTAAAAATACATCCAATGTTTTAAAAGTAAAAAACATGAGGGCCAATGACGACACAAGTGGCTGGACTCTAATTTATTATTACTTTTTTTATGCATATGTGAAAGAGCCTTAACCAACATAACTGAACAAATGAGACATATGTCCATTTTTGTTTATATATTTAACGAAACAAACAAAAAACTTTTTTTATATTAATTTGTTTATTAAATAAACAAACTTCTCACCGAAGGGTTCATTAACAGTTCGCTACACGTTCGTTTCGTTTAGTGGCCTACCAAATATTATACTTTTGAAGGAAATCTAAGGATGCATGAAAACTGATCTCACATATTATAACATGATTTTTCATGTGCATAAAATATAAAGGAATGGCTTGAGTTTCTCTTATCTTTTTCTTTATCTTGGATTGATTTGAAGGTGGTTTCAGGAATGGTTACTTTACACACAGACAAACACACAGGGTGTCTCAGAAGAGGACCATAGATTCCAAGGTAGTCCATCATGTCCACAAGTTTTCCTTTGGAAACAAGTGTAGATCGTATCCTCTTTTCTTTTCTTCTTTCTAGGACCACTCTCATCTTACTAACTTCAAATTTTTTTTACTTTCTGTTGTTTTTACCATTAGGGTAAAAAGCTTTTTAATTTTAACTATACCCTTGATCAAGACCATCTACCGACACATGATTACATGTTGTTTGAAAGTGATTAGATAATTAGTTGAATGAACCTAGAGAACGACAATTCAAGTCTGGTGTGATTCTTAATGTGTGAGTTATAAGTAGGTGTTTGCACATGTTCGAAAGTAATTATTGTAATTGAATAATCGAAATCAAATAATTAGTTGAATGAAACCAGAGAACGACAATTCGAGTGTGGTAGATCTGAATGAAACTAGAAATTGCTTTTGTAACATTGTAATTTGAAACAAAATGTATTGAATCTCATACCTATTGTAATTGTGTGTATTTATTATTTTATTTTCTGTAATTTAAAAGCAGGAAAAAATGAAGTTATTTTAACACACTTTAACCAATTATAGATATAGATCAAAACATCCTAAGTAACTCCTTGTTTTGGTTTCCAAAGAAATTTAAAGCTGTCTCCTTTTCCTTGACCCATGATTCCTAAAAACAGAACAATGTACAACCATAGCTGTACAATGTACAAGTCTCTGTAGCAGAAAAGACATACCAACAATTTAATCTCAAGTAAATTAAAAGGTATTATTGTTGGTTGATGATGCATGGTACTTTATGAATTTATGATCATCATCATTCATATCCCCTTTTATATCTCATCCCCCCCGCCCCCCAACTCACCCCCCCCCCCCCCCCCCTCATCATTTCCATCTTACTTGAATTAACATACCACCCACAATTATTATGATTTCTACCAGGCATATTAGATGCATAAACTTATATGTTTGTATATAATATCCTGACTACACTGCCACTGTTGTACCATAGTTGTGTGATCAATGCTTACATGTCAGTGTATTTTAAATCTAATCTATTGACGCTATCAATTTGTTGTTTCAGACGGTCTTGAATATCGGGCCGGTTGTTTGAATCATTAAAACATCTCTACGTGCTATTTACTAAATAGTAATGGTGTCCTCTAAGGCATGTCTTGTGTAATGGTACTATCGGGTTACCTAGAGCTTTTAGTGATGAACGCGTGAACCAAAATTGGCGGTGAGCCATTGACGGGTCACATTTGTAAAATCAGATAGACCCAAATTAAGGTTAAACAGGGTTTTGTGTAGTAAAAAACCCGATATAGAGGTGTTTATTTGGATCACTTTATTTTTGAACTTAATAATCTTGTTAAATAAACAAGTCCCACTAAGCTTAGTTAATGACTACATATATGAGTAAGCACAATCCCTCACCAACAATTTTTTAATCACGCGTTGTAGATAATTGAAAACCCGATTCATAAAACAAATCTCGTTTAAGGATGATAATTGTCATTCACCAAGACCGTGCACACTTTCCAATACATAAGAGCTTTTGATCGGAAGGAGGATCCGTTTCAATTGATGTAAACTAACCTCGAAACGATGCTTCATTTCGGGTGCTTAAACTTTCAATTAACAAAAATCAAGCTGCTTGGAGCATTGTTTTAAAGATAAATTTTACATCAACCAACTCGTATCATCCTTTCGATCAAAACCCTAAACATTATTTTTAAATTCGAAAAAAACTCAACAATGTTAAGATTATTTTTTTTAACAAGTGTACAATAAAACCAAATAGTGTGAAAGGTGACAATAAGATGTGAAATCATGAAAGGCCAACATGAGTTTAATAAATCCAGTTTTTCTAAATATAAAAAAATTTATTTGAAACAGTTGGTGGGGTATCTACTATCCGGTATAGATGAGCTCGGTACCGTATGGGTACCGAAAATCCCGATCCTGAAAATTGCAAATTCTTGGTACCGGTATTAAAATATTCGGTTTGGTATGGTATCGGTACCGGTATTGAAGGTAAAAATTCGAGAAATACCGGTACCGTACCAATCCCGAAACTCAAAACTTTGGTACTAATTCGATACCGATACCAATACTGAATCTGCTAATCCCTACTGTCCAATTACAAGGATGAGCTCGGGCACCGGTATTCGAGAAATACAGGTGCCGTACCGATACCAAAAACTCAAAACTTACTACCGAAAACGCTAATACTATAAATCATGAATTTAGTGAAACATTTGAAAATCTAAAAGGCTATAAATATACAAGTAGCCTAAACCCAAAGGGCTTAAAGAAATTTGACCTTACATGTATCATCATCACTTTATGATACATACAACCTTGAAATCTTCTTCTCTCTCATCTTCTTTCACCTTGTGCCAATTTCCCCTCAGATCTAACCAATGACGTCATCATTCCCAGAAGAGGTGTTAGAACACGTGCTGTCCTTCCTACCATCCCAAACCGACCGCAACGCGGTGTCGTTGGTGTGCAAGGCGTGGTACGAGGCGGACCGCTGGTGCCGGAAACGAATATTCGTCGGCAACTGTTACGCCGTAAACCCTAGGATCCTAATTAGGCGCTTTCCGGAGGTGAAGTCCGTGGAGTTGAAAGGCAAACCGCACTTTGCCGACTTTAATTTGGTCCCCGAAGGGTGGGGAGCCTATGCCTACCCGTGGATCCTTGAGTTGGGCCGGGCCTACCCGTCCTTGGAGGAGATTAGACTGAAGAGGATGGTGGTTACCGATGACTCTCTCAAGATGGTTGCTAACTCGTTTAATAACTTTAAGGTCTTGGTGTTGTCCTCTTGTGAGGGCTTTAGTACCCATGGACTTGCCGCCATTGCAGCTAATTGCAGGTCATAAGTCTTCTATTTATTATATCGCTCCAATTAAGTCCCAACAATTGTTACATATGCACACCTTCGTCATAAGTTACATTATTATTATTATGTGATTTTTGTGTTTGATTGGATTATTTAATTCTGTGTTTGTAGGACTATTGGTACTTATCTTCTGCAATTTAAGTTGTCAACAATGGTGGATTTATTTTGATTGCAGCATTGCTTTTTTAATATTATCCAATAAAATCTCATCTATTTCTGGGCCAAATTTAGGGTTAGTAGAAGGTTTATATGTAAAAACCAACATAAGGAATTAGGAATGCAGAAATTATGAAAGGATTGTTTGATAAATAAGTATCTCGGTTGCTGCATGTCGACAGAAGTCTAGATTTTTGTTTCCCGCCTCTCTATCCTATTAAATAATCTCAGATTTGTGCTGATAGTTTATTAAAACTTACCAATTCATAGAAGATTTCAGTTATATACTTAGGGTGTGTTTGGGATTTTGCTTATTTAAGTGAAAAATGACTTTTTGTTAAAGCAACTTATTAACTTATGAATTTTTTAAAGGAAGTTTTAAAAAAATGTTTGATTAGCTTATGTGTTGGGGAAAACCAAAATGACTAAAAAGGACACTCTTTTTTAAAAGGAGTGTAATGGGTTTTGAGGGTTATAGGGGTGTAATAGGTAAATCAAACTCATTAAGTTAATAAGTTACAAATTCCTAACTTTTCAAAACCCCTTTATTTTGCCTTCTCCATTAGTTAAAGTCCATAAGGCCTTATGGTTTGCAAACACCTTATACACCTTATTAACTTTTCAAAAAGTTTATAAGTTATAAGTTGATGAAAATAAGGAATCCCAAACACCCCCTTATTGTTAAAGCTTCATTATTTGTAATATATAATTCTTATATCTTCATTATTTTTTGTTTCTGATGTGGTTTAATAGTAATGATAGTAATATACAAGCTATCATGTGTGTATACTCTTTTATTATTGCAATGAATATGACTTGATTTTAGTTTCAATCTGTTTATACACTTTCTTTATTAATGCTTTTCATCTCATTTTCATTAACAGAAATTTGCGAGTACTCGATTTACGCGAGTGTGAAGTTGAAGACCTAAGTGGACATTGGCTGAGTCACTTCCCCGACTCATTCACCTCACTCGAATCTCTTAACATGGCTTGTTTGGGTTCTGAGGTTAGTTTCTCAGCCCTAGAAAGGTTAGTTGCCAGGTCACCCAACTTGAAAACCCTTAAACTAAGTCGCACCGTACCCCTCGAGAAGCTATCTACACTCTTGCAAAGGGCCTCACAGCTTGTTGACTTTGGAACCGGTGCTTACTCAGCTGAATTCCGACCAGATGTTTATTCAAGTCTAGCAGACGCTCTTTCAGCATGCAAGAATCTTAAAAGCTTATCGGGTTTTTGGGATGTGACTCCCGCTTATCTTCCGGTTATAAACACCGTGTGTTCTCAGCTTACGTCTTTGAATTTGAGCTATGCAACTACACAAAGTCCTGATCTTACCAAGATTGTTAGTCAGTGTTATAATCTGCAACGACTTGTGGTTAGTTATAATGCTCATCCCGTTATATATGGACGCGTAAACGAACCGAATGAACACGATCAAAGCTTGTTTATGTTTGTTTATTGAACTTTAAGTGAACAAAAGAACATGAACACTTAAATGAACAGATTTTCTATTTAGTGTCCGTTCATTAATAAAATAAACATGTTCATGTTAGATTATGTTCGTTCGTTAATATTCTAAAACGCTTCACGAACATAAATGAGCAAACATAAACAAACATGACTTAAACGTGAGTATTCAAATTAAAGTCTAAAATACCATCATAACTACATCAAACATTTCTAAACTAAACAAATATATCTAAACAAGGGTTTTAAAATATGAAAATTTCAACAAATGCAACATATGGTTCAAAAGTCAACAATATGTTAAAAGATTGTACCATATGTTTTGAATGCTGTAATTACTTATAACTCTTAAAATTATGTAAACGTATCTTTCAAACTAACAAAAAATGTACTTACAGGTGTTAGATTACATAGAAGACACGGGCCTAAAAGCAGTTTCAATATCCTGTAAAGATCTAAGAGAGCTAGTCGTATTTCCATCTGACCCGTTTATTGGTGAGGTGGATGTACAGTTAACCGAACATGGGCTCGTTGCAGTTTCACAAGGCTGTTCAAAACTCCACTCAATCCTATACTTCTGTCGCCAAATGTCCAACTCAGCACTAATCCAAATATCCAAAAACCGCCCGAACCTAACCTGCTTCCGCTTATGCATCATCGAACCGCGCGCCCCCGATTACCAAACACTCGAACCATTAGACACCGGGTTCGGTTCCATTGTTCAAAACTGCAAACACCTCACACGCCTCTCAATGTCGGGCCTTCTAACCGACCGGGTGTTCGAATACATCGGGACTTACGCGAAAAACCTCGATATGCTTTCAATAGCGTTTGCAGGGGACAGTGATTTAGGTTTACATTATGTGTTATCCGGGTGCGATCGCTTAAGGAAGTTGGAGATCCGAGATTGTCCGTTTGGTGATAAAGCTTTGTTGGCTAACGCTTCAAAGTTGGAGAGAATGCGATCTCTTTGGATGTCTTCATGTTTGGTTAGTTTCGGCGCGTGTAAACTGCTTGGTCAGAAAATGCCCGGGTTAAACGTTGAAGTTATCGATGAACGGGAAAATGTAAACTCGATACCCGAATACGCGCCTGTTGAAAGGGTTTATATTTATAGGACGGTTTCGGGTCAACGATTTGACGCCCCGGATTTTGTACGAATAATGGGTAAAGATAAAGATGACGTGTACAATCTTTCTTGAGGTATGTGTACATATTGCATTTTATATTATCTGATTTATGAATTAAATATATAAAAAATGGATTTTTTACATATAATAACAAGTTACAGTTACTTGCTAGAAATTGAAACCAACATGATCAATCCATTTAGCTTAACGGGTCGTGTTTGTGTCAGTTTGCTTGTGTTAATTTGTCTGGTTGATTTCTTTTAACTCATTTATTTTTTGAATGTGTTATATAAGTATTTTATGCCAAAATTTGAAGGTCAAAAGAGAAACGAGTAAAGTGTCAAAATCATCCCTAAGGTTTGGTCAAAAATGCGATTTTCATCCAAATAGTTTCTTTTTTGCAACTGGACCGTTGAGGTTTCTCATTTCTTGCCAATAACGTCCAAATCACCAAGCCTGTTAGTTTTTTAATGTGAAATGAAGGGTAAAACCGTCTGTTCAATATTATTGATTATTTTATTTACTTTTTTCCCACTTATATTATAAATTCTTTTTAATCCCTGTACGCGACCCTTCTTTTCCCCAAACAATTCCTTATATCCACAATTCCGGTGAGCATCAATCGATTTACATTTGGGCAAATCAGAGAAACCAAAATCCAGACGGCAGATCTGAAAGTGTTAGCATGCTTGAAGTTTGCTATCGATTGGGGCAACAACACAACGTAGATATGTGGTTGCTTGAGGTAATGAAGCAAGCTTGTTGTGAAACAAGATCGTAATCGAACTAGGGTGTTGGTGAGAATCAGTGATGAGGGCTGCCCTGGAGATACCTCCTTGTAGCAGTGATTAAGATGCAAACTCTTTCCAGGAGAGCATCAGACGGCGACAGATGGTGGTGTTGATTGTTTGTTTTGAGAGATGGTGATGGTTTAGGTGTGGGGCGAGCAGTGTTGGTGGTATCTCAGACGGATAGGCAGTGAGTGAAGGATGACGTGGGCTTGGCGGCGTGCTGGTTGTGTGGTGTCTGGTCGTGTTGGTGAGCGGATGGTGTTGACGAACTGATGATAGTGGAGGACTCAAGAATGAGATCTGATGCAATTTAAGAGTTTAATGGCATTAAAATTGTATATATATTAATTTAACATAATTTAATTGTAAATTGCATACATTAGTACCTTTTATGTTTATTTCTTTTAGTTTAAAATACTAAAATAAACTAATATGTAAAAAGACCTAAATACCCCTTAACGATAAAAAAAATTTGGACGGCATTGGCAAGAATTTGGAAACCTCAATGGCCTAGCTGCAAAAAAGAAACTATTTGGACGAAAGTCGCTTATTTGACCAAACCTCTAGGACGATTTTGGCACTTTGTGCTACAAGGAATAATAACCATAATTTGTATATAAACATTTTCTTTTGTAAAATGTCATTTTGAAGTATTAATATGCAAAAAAAAGTTTATGACTATAAGGTAATTGTTTAATGTAAAATGCAATTTAAATTATTATTATTATTTTGTAAAATGTAATTTTAATGTACTTTTTGTAAAATGAATTTATCACTATAATTTAATTGCTTTATAAATTTGTGTGTTCCGGCTTATGTAAAATTTTCTGGGTCGGACGAACACTACTGATTTGGCACCCGTAATTTCATTCGATCATTTTTTTACCTTTTCTATAAAATTTTAAAATTCAATAGATTTCACCATTTTTAGTTCAAAGTTTTATTATTATTTCTAAAACCTGAAACATTACAATGTGGTTATATTTGCCAAAAACCAAAAGTTGGCTACTATTTTTGGTAATTTTTGTCTTCGGTGTGTAATGCAAGTATATTGGTATTTATACACTACATTTGACGTTTGAATCGGTTTTATGGTACTTAGGTTCTCAAATAAAGGATTGAAGATGCTGCTGCGTTCTGATTTTGGTACATTTAGATCGTGATGCTGCATTCAGTCTTGGAGTTTGTAGAATGTATTTGTAGTTTATTTTTAATAAAAATTCTTGTAACAACATAATGTTTGTAATCAAATTTATCTCATTAAACCCAAATCACTTGAATGGGCATGCCATATATTTTATTTATATGGTGGGTGTCTTGATTGTTTTCTTGGCTTTAAAAATTTGTATTTAGGTCCAGAATGTCGAGCCGAGTGCTTGTGCTTCAGGTACATGCTACTTTAAAGCACAATCAGATAAGCTTTTTGTATAACTAAAAGCTGCGTCTTGTAAATAATATTGCTTTTTCTGATGAACATCATAAAAATTTAACATACTAACCATTTTATACTCGATTAAGTCATTTAACAATTTTTTTTTGCATGTTTAAGTCATTCTAAAAACAGAAAGTTGTGATTTTTTTTATTTCGAAACTACTCCAAACTGATACATCTAGTTGTTTTGTTTATACATTTATAGTTTTTTTTTTCTTGTATTATAGTTTTTTTAAAACAATTGGATGACCGGTTTCAAATTATTTTAAAAAAATCCATGACTTTATTTCTATAATCCTGGGAAAACAGGGGTTGAATGAGTAAAAACGGAAAGATGTATTGTGGATAAAGGTAATCAACTACAAACCAAAAGCTTTATATGTTGTATTGGATGATGATATCCACTCCTTTATGCATCCATCATCATCATCATCATCATCATGCACATCACCACTTTGGTGGGATGGTAAAGGCTTTGGCCTTTGGGTGAGAGGTCCAGGGTTCAATTCCTGGCATTGGCGGTATAATGTAAATAGTAGGAGGAAAGCTTGAACATTCAAAAAAAAAAAAAAAAATCATCATGCACATGTTTTTCATTCCTCATCATTTCCTTGTTCAGTTTTAACTTTTAATTATGATTTCCACAACCTATTCTTCAATTCTCTGGTTCAGATTTTACCATCAAGTAGATGCTCATTATAGTCAATTGTCTGAATGACTAGCTTGCTTTTTTAAAAAGTTAAGAATACAAGGTTTAATGTAGCTTACCTTTTAACAAGATGCCACCTTGAATGTTTAAGATGATCCAAGTCAAGTGTCAAGACATACTAGGGTGAATAGAGTCTATATGAACTGAACTTAGGCTTGATTCGATAGTTTGATGACTCATCTTCAAATGAATTAGTTGGTCAGTGGAATAGCCTTGTCTCATTCAAAAGCACCAAGGGGTAGTGGAGTGCGGTATTGTCGTCCTTTGTCACCCAAAATCCAAGCCATTTATCGCCCACTATGCATAGTCTAATAACTTATACACTTTTGTGTGCACACGTCACACTATAACAACTATACCGAGTTCACACAAGGACGAGTAAATATTTGAAAACATAGATGAACACATTTTTCATTAGCTTTTACGCTTTTCGATCTCAATTTTTTACAGATGTGCATCTGATACTAGGTTGCAGCAAATCAGTAAATTCATAGACAATTGTTTAGAATCAAATGACTTGCAATACAACAAACATTGGTCTTCTATGAAAAGTTTTCTTTCACTCATCAATGCATTAGAATATTCTAAGTAAATAAAACATGACATGGTTAGGGTTCTTTTTCTATATATTCAGGCACAGCATTATTTCCTTAAAAGAAAGAACTGCTTGGGAATTTCTTGACCCGGCCGACTCGTTGGAAGGAAGGTCAATACTCAAACCAACTGACATTTTGGTCTTTGAATGGCCGGCAAGGAAACACCCATGTAGATATAACAAGGGTTTCCCCTCTAGTGCGTTTGGGAGTACAGCTTTCACAGTAGGTCAGACTGCATTAAGAGCCGCTTCATGCAAAGTGGTCAAACACAAAAAAAAAATGCATTTTATAACGCCATTTGCATTTGATACTTTTGTTCTCCTCGCTTAGGCTGTAACGATATAACGCCAATATCTATGAACATAATTTTTAAACGACTTAGTATTACTATCCTGGTATCCGAAAAGGGCTAGCGACATTCCGATAAGTATTTTAGCTGTCTAAGTTTTCAACTAGATAAAAAAACAAAATAAATCAACAGATCTTATCAATGTGGCCGTTTGAGTAACAAGACAGGGCCAAAAGAGGCATGTCTAACGGGAGATCAAAATCCTTAAATTATATTACACAAGCATTAAAATTTAAGGAGAATAAATTGATTACTGTGAACTTTTAGAACCTTGAATGGTCTGCAACAGATGTTCAATCCTGTACTTCATAACGGGCTGACCCGATCTCGTTCTTTTAAGCATCTTTTCCTTCTGGGCTTTGCGCTGGGCCTGGGCCTTTTCTTTTTCTTCTCTTTTGAATTTAATCATAGCCTCTTTCTCCATTCTCGCCTTTTCATCTTCCTCCTGCTTCTGCAAGAAATTAACAAGAAATGAAGAACGCGTAACATGAAGATCTATATATATACCAAGGACGCCAAAAATTGAAGCTAGGAGATGAGTAGGGAAAGCCATTGTTGATGGGATGATGAAGCTCTATTGGTAGGTTTATTGTGTGTATGCTTGAAAGAAAGGAGCTTATGGAAGAACTTAACTAGATCAACATACTTATAGGTCTTTTGAAAGGCAAGAAAATGGAATTTGGTGTGCTTTCACATGTGTATTGTTTTACTTAATTTTAATATTTATTTTTTGGATTAACTAATTAGTATCACATTACTTGTGATTTCAATTGTAAAGTTATATGCAAAAACAAAATGAAGTAAGTTCATGATTTTGACAACTAATTTAATACAGAATGATTTTTGAGTTATTCATGTCAGCAAAAATAAGAAGTGTGAGAAGACATAATTAATTGAGATGTGTCAAGTGGGGGTTAAAGAAAAAAATATATAAAAGTAATAGCACATATTTTCTATCTTCATATGTAAGTCACATGTTAATTCCCCCATTATTTTAAAACGTCTGTAACTTTTCAAATGATATTTTTAAAAAAATTCACATAATAACAAGCGTTTTTATCTTTAATATGAGTATGATTTTATTATATAAAAATTAAAACAAAAATTACGTCATTGTGTTTTTTTTTACCATTGTGTCTTTTTCGTCATTATGTAATCCTGTTTGTCATTGTGTTTTTTTCGTCATTGTGTCTTTCAACTTATCATTGTTTTTTTTAATGCTAATAACACCCCTATGTAATAATATGTAAATATAATGAAAATACCAACAAATTATCTAATACTTAAAACACAACGATGAATACATATTATACAATAACCTGAAACGTAAAACACAATGATAAATACATATAACACAATGACCTAAAACTTAAGACACAATGACAAATACATATAACACAATAACTTGAACGTAAGACACAATGGTGAATACATATAACATAATGACTTGAAATGTAAGACACAATGGAAGCTATACATTACACAATGACTTGAACGTAATACACAATGAACATCATACTATTTTTCTCAAATTAAGTGAATGTCACATGTCAATTCTGAACAAAAGACAATGAACGCATTACACAATGATAAGTAGAAAGACAAATGTTGAGCACAAAGGCACAATGATGTAATCTTTGTTTTAATTTTTATCTTTAATGTGAGTACCAATTAAAAAAACACAATGACCAAAATCTATAATACAATGCATAGAAAAACCTAATTAAAAAACGTAATGAACAGCCAATAACACAATATAAAAAAAAAACCTACCATTTTTTATTTTATTTTTATGTAACAATATGAATTCATATTAAAGATAAAAAATGCTTGTTATTATGGTGGAATTTTTTTTTAAATGTCATATGAAAAACTTATTGACGTTTTAAAAATGATGGGAGAATTAACATTTGCCTTACATGTGGAGAGAGAAAGCCATCATAACTCATAAGTGAGTTATTACCTTAATGCTCTTCTGATCAATTTTTATTTTTAAATTAATCTCCGTCATTTAAATTTAAAATCAATGAATTGAATTCATTCTCATCCTTCTCATTTTTGTTATACTTTGTATTTTAACCTTATCCTATAGAATGATTATAGTATATTTATATATTTTTTAAAAAGAATAAATAGTCGACTTGATATACAATTTAATAGATAAAATAAATATATGTCTAAATATATATTTTAATAAAAATATTGTGAATTGTTAGTTATAAAAATATAACTATAATAATAACGTATTTATTGTTAATTTTAAGGATAGATGTTAGGTTAAATATATTGTAATTATTTTGGTCCAACAACATGAGGTTGATGGTTGAGGCTTGAGATCTTTAAGATCTCAGGTTCGAAAACTGACTCAAGGGGTTTTTTTCACAGTGGTGGATTACCATCTTGATGGTGATCTTAGGTGAGTCAAACATGAATCGTCAGAATTAGTGTAAACGATTGGCATCCGAAAAAACTCACTTAGGTATTGAGGGTAGATGCGTAAAAGTAAACTAGGGTTGTACGTTTAATTTAGTGAATTTCCCGTATATGCATAAAAATTCAAAAAATTATTTGATTGATAACTCAATTTTTAAGTGTATAGATGGTTCATAATCTTCTTATGGAAGATCATATGGAGTATGAGTTGTATTGAATGCTTTTTATCCGGTTAATTGTAACTTTAACACTACACGACATTTTACTGAATATAAGAAACGCGGTACACATGGGTTATCACAATATAAAAGTTCACATTCATTTTGTCACGGCGAACTTATTTTGGTAATTATGACTTACTCTCATCGAAACCATGATCTAAATCATTGCATTCCTATTAAAGCTACTCAAGAAACATTTTATGCTTAGGTCAGGCAATGAATATGAACATAGAATACTGAAAGAAAATACATACCGAGACACGTGAAAAACTTTCTTTTATTATCATTATAAAGGAAAGGCGAATTCGCATTTTTTTCTCACCTGAAAATTGTATTACTTTTTATTAAAATGTTTTAAAAGAATGTTTTTTTTTTGGGTTAGGTTAAGTGTATAAAAATACATTAAATTTTACATTATTTTAATGGTAAATAATATAACTGTTTCTAATAGAACCTACTCATTGTAAAGTTATTGAAAGCATCCAGGGATGATGCAATGTAAACAAACATTCTCTCTATTTCAGGAGATAGAGTGACTACATCCAGAGAGACCTCCAGATTGTAAACTCTACATTTTTGAATGATGTGATCACTCAACAGTTTAGAACGTCATAAATAATTCTAAATTACTAAGCGCAGTGGCCAGTTGTGTTCAACTATTTACCTTACTTTCTATATCCTAAGTATTTACTGGTGCTAACTACATTGGAAAAAACATTAATGAGGTTTGTAGTTCTATTATATTGTTTAGCAGGTAATTATATTAGTTCTAACACAATTGTGTTTGTTTTGTATGTTGTATTGGACCGAGATCAATTTGGACTAAACATAAGTCGGTGATGGACTGGAAGTTGGTGCTGCTCTAGTGGATTGGGATCAAGTTCTTCATGTATGTATTAAAGAGAAGAGATCAATTGACATCTTGGATATATGGAGAAACAAGTTTTCATTCAGTCGCACTTTATCATAGGGTCTCAATCGTCAGCGTTTCAATCACCATCGTTTCGATCTTGACCAGTCTTCATATTCTTTGTTTTGTCAAAGCGTCTAAGAGAAATCTACATTAGAGCTATCACGGGTGTTATCAGTTATCTAATTCTAGGGTTTTATATTCAAATTACTCTCTATTGTATTGTCTTAGTTTGTGTTAGAATATCGTTTCATTGGCAATTCATGTTTCCTTCATCAATTTGTTGTGTCTTTGATCTGATTCTCATGAGACATTTCTTTGATTTAAGTTTAATAAAGTTTTGAGGCTATATTTCTAACAGGTTGCGGTCACCGAATATTTTTAGCCGATTTTTTTGTTCGAATTGTAACTTTTATAAACAAAGAACCCTCCACAAACCGGAGAGAGCCACCAACCACCATACCCGAACAAATACATTAATATAAAACTACACCATCTATCAAATTTCTTTTGGAGCTATTCTTGTACCAAAAGAAACCTAAGGACTTGATCTCACCCTATAATCTCGTCCAAAGAACCAACTGGTTGAATCCTAGACGCCAGCTAATATGATCCCAAACCACCGTTGCCCCCATGCATCCAATAACAATATGCTCAGCCAATTTCACCCCCGAGTCACAAAGGGGGCATTGCAGGCTAGGAACCCAGATATCTCTTCTTTCAAGAGTCTTCGGAGCCGGGATCCAGTTCATCTCGGCCCTCCAAGCATGTATATTGCATTTCTTCGGGACCCATTTACACCATTTTAGGACATAATTGTCATTGTTGCCTCTACTTCTAACTATTAATTTCTTAACAGAGTTCACCGAAACCCCCCCCCCCCATCGAGTCTCCTAACCAAACATAACCATCAGACCCCTCAACCCAAACTGTAGCATTTAAAAGTTGGAAGCGTCTTTCCAGACTTTCCCACTCGGCTCTTTCCGTCGGCGGCAAAGGATTCCTAACCCAGCCACTCAACTTTTAGCCGATATTTAACGGCTTTATAGTTATAATTAAAAAATATATATATGTTTTACCTATATGTATATATACACCCCCTCCCCCCAACCCACTTCTTTCATGAGCCGATCTTTTGAGGCCTATTATGAACTGTTCGGCCAATCTTGAGCTCTGTTAAATTGAATTGCTCAGCTTGTTTACAGCTCTACGGTAAACAACCTTCTCCCACTAGTTCCCTTCAATTGTTCTCTTCGGTACCATTTCGGAGTAATGATATTTTCATGCAAACCAACCAGGGCTGGCCCATTAGCACTATAGGGCTTTAGACTCTAAAATTAAGGACCCAATTCTTTTGTTTAAACACCACCTTCAAATAATGTTTTTGCGTTTGATTGTGTTAACTTCTACCTTATGAAACGGTTTTGGTCGAGACTAAACCCAAGATTACAACAAAAAATTTTAACTAGAAAACTCGCCGCTATTTGCTTTTCAAGCTACACTGCAACTACGGCCTGGATAACACCATACTTACAGAAGCCGGAAAATTAATGATGATACTCATAAGCATCGGCCACTTTTGACCGAATACCATAGCACAACTCTTAACACTAAACATTATATCATCTATAAAACATATAACCTCAAAGACACATGTACGAAGGTTCACCGATCCATTTTGGCAAAACGGCCTCTGATTCTTGTCCTGCTTTCGGCTCGTACCTTTCGTGACTCATAGCGGATATGCTTATCATACCTGTTATGACATCAACAACAAAAGAAACTGCAATTAAGTTTGCATTACACACCTACATAATAAAATTTTCAATCGATTTCTTGACCCCACAGAAAAGTTTCAACCTTTTGTTGCAAATGAGTTGAATTTGAAACTTGAAAAGCAAATTTGTGTGAAAAAATGCTACCGGCAATCATGTTTATAAAGAAAATCATGTCAACTTCAAATCCGGAAAATAGGAGACTGAATTATAAAAATCAAGATGGACCGATCTGATAACAAGTAAAAATAGGTTTGAATCAAATGAGTCATTTTTGTAAATAGGTTGTCGCGTTGGACCCATTTATGGATTTTTTATTTTTTACGCAAACACATTTTATACATTTCCAAACTTTAGCAACACAACTGAAGATGCAAAAAGAGAGAGAGAGAGAGACCAACTTACATTTCTTAACGATTTTAACAACCGAAATACATTTTGTTAAACGAATTTTCAACCAGTATCACGAAAAAGTGTAAAGTTCAATTTTTTTTTTGTGCACGTGATTTGCCACTAAATATATAATCTTCAATAAAACGACTTAAAATGTTTTTATGCCATTGAAACAATTTTCAACCCATTTGAGTATTTGGCGCATTTCCTTTTTACTCCCTTAATTAATCACATTAAACATAAGATAGTAAAACATAATTAAAATTACCTTCTAGTTTTCTTCTTCTCTTTATATCTTGTGATTGCTGTCTCTCTCTCCTGACTATTAATATCCCGTACACCGACACCATGATTCTTAACAATATTATTATGTGATTGACCTTGATGGTCAATACTTATGTTATGAAAATTGCCATCAGGAACTAGGCAGTTTACTTCAGTGTTATTATTTCCAACCAATTGGTCACAAAATAATTCCTGGCCCGTTGTATCAGAATTATCAGGGCACCATTGGAATGTATTTATCTGCAAATACAAAAACATGGTCAAAATTGGGCTATGGGCCTAGACGACCAAACGAGCCCAAACCAAAGAAGCAAAAACGTTTGGATCGGTTTCGGGCTCAAACCGAACCAGGAACCGAAATTTCGGATTTTGAGTTTTTCAAAAGTGTTCGGTTTCGGTTTTTAGATTATGTCATTTGTAACCATACAAAACCATCGTTTAATATAGTTGGCAAAATGGACGAGCCAGATAGATTGGGGTAAGTAGGTAACGAGTCAACACAGGTCAAAATATGTAAATTTCAAGGCTTGGTTAGATTGGCCCGCAAAACTTTTGGTCCATTTATGAATATTTTATAAAGAATTAACAAATGAAGATGAGAGATCATACCTCAAATGACATATTTACATTCTCTTCCGGCTTATGTTCACCTTCGAGTTGGAAGTTTTGTGCAGGCAGAAACTCAGTCAGTGGTTTAATTATGTCTTGACTATCATCAACATTTGGTTCGGATTTCGCTAGTTCACGAAGTTGGTTAATAAGTTCAGCTTTATATGTTCCGAAAGCGGCATTTCGATTCTGATTTCAACCAAAAAAAAAGTAAAAAAAAAACTAAACAAAATTAATAAACAAAAAACCATAACAAATAGGATCTTGATAACTACTATAAAGACACATAAACATGTCTAAAAACAACAATTTTCAATATAACAATAGTAGAATTTCACACCTCATATGTGAAAATGAAAGGACAAATTATATTTCAAAAATCCAAACTATTATCTAGGATCTATAATAATTTATACCAACAATGTGACCGATAAGACCCCACTAAGGACAATCCCACTATAACAAAAAAAGTAATCGTCTGCCCTAATTTCATTTATGTCGTTTCAAAAAGATATATAACATTCTAATTTCTAATCAGGATTAAAAGCAACCAATTGTTTACTTTTTTTTTTTTGGTCAGACTGAAATTACCCTTCGCAATAAAACTAATTATTATGGCCATACGGGTTAACATATATAGGGCTGTAAAAACCGAAAGTTCAACGAGCATTTCGTGAACAGTTTGGTGGGATTTTCGTTTACATTAGTTCGTTCTTTTAATAAATGAATGAACAAGAACAAGAAATTTTGTTCGTTAAGTTAAATGAACAAACATGAACAAAGGTTGTGTTCGTGAGCGTTCGGTAATGTGTTCATTTGTGTTCGTTTGTTATGTTTGTTAGTTAAAGATTTGATTTATATTTTTATAATATCTTATGCACAATAGCCAACCTAACATTTAGATTTTATAATTTTATTGTTTATGTTCCTTTCGTTTCGTTTATGGCTTGTTTTAAAAAGTCTTGATTTAAGTAACAACAAATCCAACTCATGCTTTGTTGACATTATCAGAATAAAACTGCTGATTGGGGATGATTATGTTTATAATTATTATCATTTTAAGTGCCTAACTTTATATTTAATTAAGGTGATTATGTCTAATGTTTTGGATTAAGAATGCTTTTTTTCTTAAATAGGACATGTTTGTCTACGTTTGTGAACCGTTCATGAACAAGTTCAATCCTTAACGAACGAACACGAAGAAGATTTCTTGTTCGGCTAGCGTTCGTGAACTAGTTTTAACGCTAAACAAAATAACATGATCAAGGCTTTGTTCGATTCGTTTACAGTCCTAAACACATAGTTTGAATAATCTAAACCCAAATCACAAATGAACAAAAAAAATCAAAATATTAATAACTTGATGAACAAACAAGTTACTACCTTAGGCAATGGAGGAACACCCATAACTTGATAATTATGATCCGACCCGCTATCCACAATCAAATCATCAAGCCTTACAAAAACCGGAGTCTCCCGAACAGAATAATCCGAAAACCCATAACCCGACCCGGACCCTCCATCACCACCACCATTAATCAAAACCCCCTTTTTCTCCAAATCCTCAAACCCGAAAACAAACAACAAATCATTAACCGACGGACACCCGGTAAACACCTCAACCGGGCGTCGATCATGCGACTTGGAATAATCCTTATTATGTGTTTCCCAATCGCAATTCTGACAGTGTACGACGTTGTCGGTGGAACAGAAGATGGTTGCCGGCGATGAATCGCAAGCGTCGCAGAGTAATGAGCGAGTGTGTTTGGTGAAGAGTGGATTCGTTGAGTGTACTTGTCGGTCGCATGATAAAGAGAGCTTTGCGTTGTCGGCTCTGCAGTACAGGATTGCTGTTGATTGGTTGCAGAAGTCGCAGTCGCGGCGATGAGTGGTCGCCGGAGGAGGTGAATTAGGCATGGGTTTGGAATTTGGGTTTGAAATTGAGGACTGGGTATGGATGAATTTGGGCTTAATTGATGTTTTTCGATCAAATTGAAGTGAAATTGGTGAAACTGTGTGAAATTGAAAACTGGTTTTGGATGAATTTGGGTTTAATTTGATGTTTATCGATGATATCTAGGTGGGTGGGGTTATGGTGATGATTTGATGATGAGGGTTGTTGGCAAAAGTGTTGATTTGATATGAGATTTTGAAAGAGAAAGAAGAGGTTAGAAGAAGATTCAAGATACAGAGAGAGATATGTTTGGACTTGCTCTGTCATTCTCGATAATACTAAAATTATCCATGTCGTACAACAATAAACGCGTCATCTTTAACTAAATAATTAAACCGTATAATCCCGTTAGTTGGTCTTTAAATTGTTGTATTTATTCTCATTTATAGTTCGAGAAGTTCAATCGTGTTGGATCCTGTAACGCAATTTCGGTTGCTTAGGTTTCGTTATTGTGCCTTCGGTTTATATTACAATATTTATCTTCGATTTCAAGGTGAGTTTCTCACAACCCCGTTTTAAACGTTTTCATATTTTGGGGTAGCATATGTATCCTATAAAACTTCAAGTATTTATGATTTCGATTACAAACTACACTTCATATCATGGACTTGTGTGCTTACTTGCTTATTTGTTTTATACGTGGATTTCAAGTGGTTGCCTCAATAAGTATGATCATACGCCCCCCTTTGCACTCATGTCCATTTATATCGAGTGGAAAAGGGACCTCATATCCGAGTACGTTGGTAGCCCCAACTGGAAAGGACATTCATTTGTTCTTTACACTCAGGTCCATTGCATCGAGTGTAAAGAACCCTTTTTATGTGCTCATTTCACAAGTTCCATGGAATTGTGTAGTTTTTACGTATTATATATATCAAACTGTGGGATTCTCACCAGCTATGTTCATAGCAGACTTTATTTTATACATATGTTACAGGTGTAAAGATATAAGGATAAAAGTTAAAAGACACATAGCATGCCTATAGGATATTCAAAGAACAACTTATCATTTGTTTATTTATTTGTTACAACTTGTATTAATTGATAAACTTGTGTTACATGAAGATTTAAATGAAATAATGTTATTATGGTCACCTAATAGTGTCACGTGTGTTTGAGCAATCTGTACGTCACACTCAGGCGTTTCCGCTTTAGCCGGGGTGTTACAGCGGATGAGTTGCGATCTTGGAGGATGGCTAGCGGTCTCTTTCTTTGGTTGCCGGAAAAGAACTGTCGCCGGAGTTGGTGGAGGAGAGAATTGGGAATTTTGATTATGAATGTAAAATTGTTATATAAAAACTAATATCCACGTAGGCTGCCATGTCGTATGTTTTTGACAAGTATGATGGACACATCAGCAATGACATAACGGAGTTAGTACTCCGTTAGTCGCAGACTCGTGGAAGAAACGTATGTGAAAGTTGGGACTGTTGCCGGCCAAAATGAAAGTTGGGACCAGCGCCCACAAAAATGAAATAGTTGGGACCAATAAAAACCAATTTTCCTATTTATTAAAACTATTTACTAACATTGTCATTTGTTGGTGCCAATTAATCTTGAGTAATTGCAACTTCTGGTAGTTGCAAAACTTCTTTAGGGTCAATGTCTTCTATTAGGGGCAACTGTTGTCATTTGTTAGTGCCAGTTAATCTTGAGCAATTGCAACTTCTGGTAGTTGCAAAACTTCTTTAGGGTCAATGTCTTCTATTAGGGACAACTGTTGTTTGCAAAAGTCGATTCATTATGGTGACTTCTAACATAAGTTGTAACTCCCAACATCGGTAATTTTCGGACAATTCAAATCGTCACTATTCACCTAGTTCAACGGCGGCTATAGCTTCACAATGCCTCAATGGATACATCAAGTAGTTGAAACTTGATGTTGAGTTTCCGCTTTAGCAAGAATATCAAACATAATCATAAGATTAAAGTTCCACCATTTTCATTTTGTATCATCAGTTCTTGAGAAATAACTAACAGTTGATACTAACTGTTGATGTAGAATGAATTGTGTTAGTGAAATAATCAAATGTTTCAAGTAAATTGAAATGAAGATTGTTATCAAGTTAAAGTTTCAACTATGAGCATGTTTAGAGATAATATCCACTAACACACTTAGTGAGAGAGATTCATTTAAGTGGTTCATGTACCCACATGGTGATCGATGATCTTAGTAAATAACTAAATACTTATTTACGAAAAATAGACGTCTTGAGAGTTTTGATTTGTTGTGCTCATCATTACTTGGATACAAAGCTCATGCTCAATCTCTTTAAAATAAATGAGCTTATGCGGGGTTAAACTCAAGTTCAATCTAATTTAAACTTGGTTTTTTTGGATCCTTCATCTATACATCTATACGATCATAAATAACTCATTATTGGTTTGACTCGTTTATATACCCTACAATACACCACTATGTAACAGAATTAGTAGATTTTGTTTTTTGTTTATTCTATAGATAAGAGTTATAACATGTTCCTTAATCTTGTAGAAATTATTTACACGTTTTAATTTGGTTAAATTTGATTTTTGAAACTACATTTTAAAAATAAGCTACTTTTAACTATCAATCAAATCAACTAATAAACAATTTATATGGTCATGAAGTATGCCAGCAGGGAGGGGTAGTGTGGTTCGATGTGGCCACACCGATGCTAGAGGTAAACCTCTCTCTATCTCTCCCAATTTGAGCTTGAATCTTGAATGTGAGTTTAAAATTGGATGAAGACACATGAAATAAAAACAAAACGAGGGAGTAACGGAGATAGAGGGTGGGAGATGAAAGAGATGATGATACGAGACTCTTTTCTTTTATTATTTTTGTTTTTTTTTAATAATTTGGTTAAATATTTTAAACAAAATAAATATGTTTATGATAATATTAAATTTAATTATTAGTATTAATTTTAAATATTAATATTAGTATTTTCTTTAATTGTTACTATTAGTGTTAATTTTATTTTGTTGAAAAAGAGTCTAAATGATAAATATATATTGTATTAAAAAAATACATAAAAAAGAGAGAATGAAAAATCGTGAGCATAACATAAAAAAAAAAGACTGAAAGCAAACTTTCATTAAAAAACAGACAAAACCTTAGCAGGTGGCTATAACAGAACCTAAACAAAACAATTACAACCACAGAGTGCCTTAACTATTATGACAAAAAACATGATAGAGGGGATTTAGCCCAATCAAGCCAAACATAGGTTTAGTGACAGTGAATGGCGGAGGGGGTGCTAAGGTGACACTAAGTTGACAGGTTATGGAGAATGATATGTATAACGCATGGCCTAATGAAACGGTGTTATCTCATACTCTCTATAGCTTATTATTCTTGTCATTTAGATTATTTATTTGTGTTTTTTTGTTTTTTTTTTCAAATAAGCTACAAACAAAACTATTGTTTCAAACACAAACGCTTGCCAATGATCACTTGCGCAATCAATCTGATAAGATGCTTTTAAACCGTCTTCGTCTGTGCCAACTAGACCAGTTCAACTATCAAACCAGAACGGTTGTAGAAAAAGATTTTTAAATTTTGAATTAATTTTTTTCAAAATCTCATTACCATTTCACTTGCTAACATTGGACATATTCTTTCACAAAGAACAATAATTATATGGGCCATGGCATACTCATGTTTTATTATTTTTTTTAAAGACAAAGATAGTAGATTGAAACGGGTAGAGCCACCCATGAGCCTCGACAACATTCACGAAAAATCAAACAAAATATGTAAAAGGACAACCAAAAGGTACTATCACCTTCCCTCGACCAATATAGATTGAAGTTAGTTAGGGCCCACTTAGTTATTATCATTTTTTTTTAATTTTTTAAACATATACATCATTGTCCTTGGAAGATAATTTTTTGCAATCCCAAGGTCGTTGTCTAGTAGCAGGAAGATTTTGTTTTTAAGTGAAGATCCAAGTTTGATTTTTTTTGTGTTACTTTTGGTGGATGTTGGGATGAAGGATTTGAGCTAGGCTTTGCGAGATTGTCAGTTCGGATCTCGAGCTCATCCGGGTTTTAGTCCACAGTGTGTTACGCCAGAGAGTTACGCTCTTGTGGCGGCACAACGACTGTCAAGTGGTAGCTGGCAGTATGGTTTCCCAAAGGAATGCCCCAGCCAAAGTTTGAAGCTAATGTGGGTCTGGTTAAGACAGCATAGTCTGGTCAGAGTTGGGCAATGGGGCTCTCCAAATTAAAGAGTTTGATGGTCTAAACATAAAAATAAAGTCGTCATTCTAAAAAAAAGAATAAACTTTTACAAATTTTTCGTTCAAGCCCATAACTACTACAGAAAGAAAATCTTTGGGGAAACCTTCCTAAACACCCCGTCAAAATAGTGATGGAACCACTTAGTTATTATAATCATATTAATATATTCAATAATTAGCCTTCAAAATAAAGAAAAAGTATACATACAATGATTAATTTGGTAGTGGTGATGTCGTGACTCGTGACCAGTGAACTAATTACTTTGAACTAGGGCTGAGCACGGTTTAATTTGATTCGGTTCGGTTATTAGGCGAAACCAAATCGAAACCGAAGTTATCGGTTATTTGAATATGCAAACCGTTCGGTTTTTCGGTTAATTTCGGTTTCGGTTCGGTTATTTTTGGTTTTTTTCAATTATGTGTTGACAATGCAAAAAAAATTAAAAAATGAAAATGCATATTTTAAGCTTGTATAAGAACGTGTTAGAGTACCATAGTCCACATATATATTTAATTCAAAAAACACAAATAGGCCCGTGCTACGTGAAACTATACGAATTCAAAGTTGCTAAATAGAGTTTAAAAATTAAAAAGCATTAAAAGTTTAGTCTCAATTTTCATTTATAATCTGATTTATTTATCTTAAAAGTTTAGTGTATTCCTCATCATTTTGATAATCTTTATCATCATCAATCGGTTCGGTTCAGTTTTTTTCGGTTTTGTAAAAATGGATAACCGAATCGAAACCGAAATTTCAGTTTTTCAATAAAACATAAAAATAACCGTCGGTTAATGCTTCGGTTCGGTTTTTTCGGTGCGTTTTTTTGGTTAATTCGGTTTCAATTCGGTTTTCTGCTCACCCCCTACTTTGAACGAGTCTCTATTGTTTCTTTCAATGATTGTAATAGTTTTAGTTATTCTGCAGGTAGTTATTATTGAACAAGCTTTATTTGTTGTTGCTATAAAAACACAAGCGCGACTCAGTTAATGTAATAATGTGAGTTTTATTAATTGCAAGTTTATAACCTTGATTAAGGAGGTGTTTGGGATTCCTTATGAAAACTCTTTATATCTGTTCAATAAGTTAATAAGTTACAAAAGTGTAACTTATTAATTTTCCTTTCACATCAAAATGCATGAGCAATATACCATAGGATGGTAAATATGGTGTTCAATGAAAAGCTGGGGGACACCATGAAGGTCTATATCGATGATATGGTGGTGAAGTAAAAGAAAACTGAGGATTATTTATGGGATCTTTAAGAAGGATTCGATATCTTGAACAAATATAACATGAGGCTAAATCCTTCCAACTGTCATTCGTAGCAGGAAAGTTCTTACGATATATGGTCACTAAGAGAGGAATATTAAACACATTTTAAATAAAATTACCAATCACCGTTTTTTATAGGGTAACTTATTAGTCGGTATCCATTCAATTATTCTTTAATTCAAAGTCTTTGTTCTTTGCCTTCAATAGCTAGCAGCCAATAATATTTTGATTCAAACTTTCAAGGTAATATATATCATATATGATGATATGACCTTTCTTTAATCTGTCGTTACTAATGATTTATTTAACTTCAACAATGAGTTTTTAATAAAAATATATAAGATGTTCATGTTGCAATCTAAATTAATTTTATCGTGAAAGAAGACATACAATTATATAAACTTGTTTTGCAATTTTAAAAGTTTGCACAACCCATTTGATAAATATACGACCGAAACCAGAACTGAATGGCGAGAACCGACTTTACTGGTTATAGAACCGAACCTGTTTACTATATATAATAGGTTCCGGTTCTATTTTTCAGTCATTTTCGTTTCTGGGTTCAGCTCTGGTTCCAGTTTGGTTCTCGCGATTCTGAACCGTTACAAAGACCTAGTGACATGATTTTTTTTATCTCTGTACCGACATAAATTTTTATTGAAAATCGAGTGAGTCAAATTTATATTGAAGCTACTTTTACGCGCTCGCTTTTGAATAAAATTTATGCCGGTACGTAAATAAAAAAAGTACGTCTCAAATTCTCAATTGCGTATTCGGAATTTTTGTAAAACTTTATATTTTAAAAGTTATAAAAGAAAACTATGAATAAAACTAATTATAATAATATAATATTCAGAAAAAGACAAATATTGTAGAAAACCAATATACTTTTTGTTTTTGCCCGTAAAAGTCCCTCAACATTTTTTTTTTCACATAAAAGTACTGCACATGTTAATTTTGAACACAATCTTTATTTTTTTAAATATATTTTTTAATAAATTAAAAAGATTGCTAATATTTTATTCGATTCAACATATAATCGAGTTTGTTATTTGAAGTTAGCTTCAATAAACTAACATTTAAAGATGACGATGAACCTAACCATTTTTACAATAACCAAATTAGCCGAAGCATTTATTATAACAAAAACCAATTATCATATATAAAATATCTAAGAACTAAATCATTGGGTTTGAGTCCATATTAACCATTTACTATAGCTGTACGAAACCGACCTAGCCTCAACATAGTAGTTTCAAGTTCAACATTCACAATAGAAGTGTATTATTTCAATAATATATATATATATATATATATATATATATATATATATATATATATATATATATATATATATATATATATATATATATATATATATATATAACCAATTTTCTTTTCTCAGTATCCTTCAAGTGCATTGCCGTAGATTTCAAAGCTTCTAAACCTAGTTGCATTGTTTGTAGTTTTTATTTTTCATATTATCCAGTAATGTGTTCTATAAAAAGAGTAAGCAACAAGTATAAAAATAATGATAATATCCAGAAATGAATGAATCCACTTTGGATCTCTATGATTGATATTTAAGAATGGAAAGCTAGTTTTATTTATATATTTTTCACAATTGTGTATTTGTGTTCGAAATTAACGTTCACAAGGGCTTTTATATACAAAAAACTATTGAGGGACTTTTATGGGTAAAAACAGAAATTATGTTGGTTTTTTATGGTATTTGTCTAAATGAAAGCAGTCGTTCCTACTAATTTTCACCCAGATCCACTCGCCCCTTACATTTTGTTTTTTTTAAATAACTTGTCTCGGCATTTTTCTTTTCCTAAACTACTCGTACCTTACAGTTTTGGTGTCACACGTATTCTACTAAGTGGCCGGCTAAAATACTCGTAAGAGGTTGTCTATTACTCGGCCCATGCAGATTGTGGTGGACCTTTAAAGAATATCTTGAAAAGTAGGGACATTACTCAAAACCTAGTTCTAGCAACGGACATTTTGTGTCCCGTATTTTTTCAAGCATTTTATAGTTTTCTCTTCAAAATTTTATCAATCTTTTAACCAGTATAATTATTAATTATTAAACTGACTTGAGTTCGTTTAAATTTAGGCTCTTTGCCTAATTCCCTATATTGTTTTTTTTTTGTCTTTCAGTTTTTCTTTTTTTTTTTTGTGAACATGGCCTGCATCTCCAGCCCAAAGAGTTCCAATAACATTTTATGTAAAGACTAAAGACGCTGGACCTAACTTCATTTTTTTGTCTCACTTAAGAAATTTGTAAAACACAATATGGTCATGTGTGTTGGTAATTCCGGACTGTGTTCACAATTGGTGAATATGGAAGGATCTAAGTTGACAAGTTGGTCAAGCTGGTTTAGTTTCCTAATTGTAATATGATTATCATAGTAATGCCTTGTTCACCAAGTTAGAGTTAGATTATAAATATAGGGCTTGGTTAGAGGCTTTAGATGTGTGATCAATAAAGAATTATTGTAACAAGTTTTTTGATCGAGTCAGTTTTCTCTTACAATAATAAAGTGATTGATCGATCGTGTGCCTTGAAGTGGTATCAGAGCTTGGTGTAATTGTGATCCAAGCTCGAGGTACCCGAGGTTGATATCAAGATCTAGTCGCCGCACGAAGCCTGTTGCCGTCGTGAAGAGATATAGGGCTGATCGTTTTTGCCAAGGAGAGATCTATAGAGTGAGCTCTAGGGTCAAACGATCAAAGACGCCAAGGAAGACCTAAGGACTGCCGACCGATTTCTTCAAGAAGCGGCTTCAGATCTTGTTTATTAATTCCGAGAACCGCGGAACCAAAGCCGAGTCATATTTGCTACCCAAGTTAGTGATAAGAAGACCGTAGTTTGATTTTCTTTGTTAATCGATTCAAATTTCGATTTCAAGTTGGAAATCAGATTTGAACCGTGATCCGAAGGACTGGATCAAGAACTGAAGACGATCAATGGCTGAAGAGCAAGAAAAATCAAGTTACAATTATGGTTCCGAAATTATGGGGGTGATTGTTGGTAATTCCGGACCGTGTTCACAAGTTGGTGAATATAGAAGACCCCAAGTTGACAAGTTGGTGTAGTTTCCTGATTGTAATATGATTATTATAGTAATGTCCTGGTCACCAAGTTAAGGTTAAATTATAAATATAGGGCTTGGCTAGAGGTTTTAGATGTGTGAGCAATAGAGAATTATTGTAACGAGTTTGTGAGTCAGTTTTCTCTTGTAATAATAAAGTGTTTGATCAATCTTGTGCCTTGACATGTGTAGGCATGTCGGAGCTATCTTTCCGGCAGCCGGACACCGTGCGGAAGAGAGAGAAAAGACGAGTATGTCTGTATGATACCGTATTGTATTGACTGTAAACAAGGACTTGGTTCTTTATGAGATTGTGGGTGATGCTAGCGTGTGCATGAGTTAAATGTTGATGAAAATACGAAATTGTCCAGCTAATGCAATTATATTAGAGATTGAAGCTACATAAACATGACGAGAAAAAGGTTGCAGAACTTAAACACAATCTTAAGAGATTGGAGAACTAAAATACAGTGATGACCACGTCGTAGAACTTAAAACACACTCATCAAAGACTGAATAATTAAAGCACAAATGAACACGATTTGACACAGATGCTCTGTGACGTGTTTGATAAAGTAGCAAAGTTAAGCAACACACAATTGGAGGAAGATAGTGATTATGGCTATTCATACGAGCTCATATGAATACCGTGTATAATAATTAATACATATGAATTATGGTGTTTTAGTTCATGGTTGTTATAGTGTTTTTGTTAAATAATTGTATATTGTTTTAGTTTATTAAAAATAGTATGATGTTTATGGCTTATTGAATAATGTTATTATTTTATAACATGCATCTGTCCTAATATCTGTCCTTTAATCAACTCTCAAAATCTATCAGTTCGTTCGAGAGTCCACTCAAATTGTCAACTGAGCCTGGTGTTGACTATTTTCATAGTACCCCAATAATAGAGTAATTTAATAAGTAGAATGCCTAATAATTCAATAAATATAATAAGTCAACACAAAGAGGAATTTGTTTTTGAGACGCGAATTGAACACGGTGTGATATAATAGAGTGGTATCCTAAATTTGGTTAATATCATATAAAA
This sequence comes from Bidens hawaiensis, assembly GCF_021521415.1. Taxonomy (NCBI): domain Eukaryota; kingdom Viridiplantae; phylum Streptophyta; class Magnoliopsida; order Asterales; family Asteraceae; genus Bidens; species Bidens hawaiensis. Next base: position 9,482 of record NW_027505676.1, on the reverse strand, counting down.
TCTACATATATACATTCAACTTTTATTCTATAATTATCGAATCAAGACGTGTTAGATAGTCAACTCGTGCAAGGTGATTTTCTTGAATCATGTAAACAAAAAGTAGTTTTCTTAAAACTTTTTGGCAAAGATTCTATCAAATTTGTTGCATAAAATTTTGTCCCAAAAAATGTATTCGCATGATATACAAACTAAGGGTGGATCTACGTGTTTGGTGAACGGTGTTTTAAAAATGTGCGTGTGAGTGTTTTCTTCATATCTTAAGTTATACGAATGTAAATTAAATTTATTTCATATAACCATGTTGAGAATTAATTATTGCTGCTATTCTTTTACAGTTTAATATAATTATATTTTTCTCTAACAACAAATCGTAGATTCATAAGTGGTTTAAATTGAATTATGAGTGATTGAATGTCTATTAATAAATGAATGGTTCAAAACTATCTAAGATCTAAGATTATATACATTCAAGCAGAATATAAGCGGGGATGACAATTCGACGATCCTATATACGATTATAAACGGTGTCTTATATCCGATACAATGCCTCTACGTTATGTGTCGGATAATCGTCCATCGTATTGTTGTATACCCGTTAGTTTTTAAATTTTATCAAGTGGGAATTTAAAATTCATTTCTTACTATTTAAATTTTTATATAATTTTATTATAATAAAATTAGAAATATAAATACTAAAAAAAGTGGATTAACATATAACTCTATTATCCAATGACAAATAAAAATAATAAATACAATTTTGCAAGTATGGTTGTCGTAAACGATGATGTAAGTTTGGTAACCGGACGGATGACCCCAAGTCCACACTCTTGCCATTCTCGGTATTCTTAAAACTGCTCATATAATCAAGACCATCCATAATTGAATACCCGTCTTATTAACAGTCTTGAACTTTTAGGCTTACCTTCAGATTTGACACATTTTCAATATGTTTCATGTTTTTAACATTTTCTGAATAAAGTTACTGTAAAAAATACTGTATGCCAAAAAAAAAGTATATTATTTATTAACGTATCTTATATTTTATTGAACAAATATAGGACTATATCTAGCGATTTCGATTATTAAGAAAATCTAGAATAGCATAATAATTTAGTTTTTTAATTGTTAGACAGCTTAGTTTAAATAATATTTAAGTAATCGTCACAACAAGACAAAAATTTCCCTTCACAAAATAATGAATACTTTAGCGTGAATATAGCACCAATTTTAAGAATATACGTGGTGGAGATGTCTAAGACCGCTATACCAGTGTTAACAAGTAACACCAGGAACGTAAAGGCGAGTTCACCAACCGATGTCTGCGATCATGAATGTAGATAGTCTTTTGCCAATGACTCTACCAGAGTGACAGACCTTAATTTATAGGTCGTTAAAGAAAAGCTTATGCAACGTCAAGAACTTTCTATTGATGTATTTTTAGGAGTAAATGCTAGTTTTACATATTTTGTTAAAACACTAAAGTTGAAATTTAGTAAGTGTAAATGATAACTTCTTTATAACTATTAATTTTATAATATAACTCGTTTTTTCGAACAGTATAGACCCAAACACCTGAGATGACTGATAAGTGAATCACCTATTCAGCCGAATAACGGAATGTGGTGATCCAGCTCACCACCCAAAAGAAAACCAACAACGAGGAAAACCCGTTGTTTCAACCCGAAACAAATTACTATAGGCGAGAGTGTAAAACTTAAATCCATATCTTTCATAAAAAATTCATCAAACTACCACGGGACCAATTGTTCTTTGGTTATGATATATAACTTGTAATCCTATAACTAGAGGTGCAAAAACCGATTTAAAACTCAAACCCGGTTTGGGTTGAAACCAGTTTGGTTTGGTCAACAATAGTCAAAACCGATTTATAATCGGTTTCAGTTCGGGTTGAAACTGGTTTTTTACCATGTTACGATCGGTTTCGGTTTGGGTTTTCGGTTTCGGTTCGGGTTTTGACCAGTTTTGCCGGTTTCGGTTTAGTTAACCGGTTTTGGTGGAGAAAATTGCAAACCGGTTAAGAATCTACGGTTTTAATCGGTTCAAACCGGTTTCTACATAATCGGTTTTAAACCGGTTCGGTTTCAGTTGGATTTTCAAATCGGTTCGATTAACCGGTTTATTTGCCCACCACTACCTATAACGACGCATGAATTCAATTAAAGGCCAATTAATGGCAATCCGATGACATATACTATAATTACGATTATTTTATGTTCAATTTATGTTAAGTGTCCCTAATGATAATGTTTTACTATGCAATGTTTTATAAAGTATAAACATGACGTGGGGACATATATAAGTTAATATTAACGGTTTAGAAAAAGACATAAAAGTGCATTTGTACAAATATGTAATTTTCACGTACAATATTAAAAATTTATTCGAAATATAACTATGGTAAATTTTAAGTATTGACTAGTAAGGGTTGGACTCAATGTTTTAAAAACCGGTATTTTTCTCGTACCGAATTTGATTCGAAAATGATACAACCGGTTGAACCGGAATTTACCGGGAGGTTCAACCGGGTTAAAATTTACATTGTAATTCCATATAAATACACTTTCAACTCAAAAAATAACCAAAAAGTGCATTAATAAACATCACACTTGAACTAAATATCACACGTGAACAACGGTCGAGTCAGATAGAAAGTTTATATACTTTGTATACGAAATTAGTCGATTACAAAAGATGTAAATAAATCAACATGGATTTGCATGATACAAAATTGGTTGATTAAGTAAATGTCGTTTATCGTGTTTACTCGTTTCAACTTTATCCGCTATGTTAAAAGTCATTTTTAAAAATATGAGCCGCAAAAAATATCAAAAATATTTTGGATTTAATACCGGTTTGCCGGTTTAAACCGGTATTTTTGAAAAAATTGGTGGTACGCTGTTCTAGCAAACCGCCCAAAAATACCGGACTCTAAATACCGGTGACCTTACGAAAATCCGGTTTAACCGGCCGGTACGTACCGGTTTTTAAAACACTGGTACTTGGACTACAATAAAAACCATGTTAAGTAGTGAACAATTTCACTTCTTCTAACTTTACCACACTTTAATTTACAAAATTTTCTTCTGCAAATGCTTGTTTCTTTGGTGTTCTTTCTACTTTGACAATTTCACTTCTAACTTTACCGCACTTTAATTTACAAAATTTCTCCTACAAATGCTTGTTTCTTCGGTGTTCTTCCTACTTTGACCAGGCCATTCTTGGGAAGAAGGTTATTTGGTGCATGGCGTTAGCACGAGTCACATTTACGATTATGAATCTCTTTTATAGTATCCACATGCATTCCTGGCCAATAATATCATGCATTCATGATCTTGGCAATAATCATCCTTGGTCTTGTGTTGAGGCCACAGATACCTTCGTGAACTTCCCGTATAAGGTAACTAGCGTCATCTGCGTCAACGCATCTGAGTAACGGCCCTAGGAAGGATCTTCTATACAGTGTTCCTTCTTTCAGTTGATATTGTAGTGCCTTGTGTCTAATTTTTTGGGCTTCAGCCTTCTTTTCTGGAAGAATTTCGGACGACATGTGAGCTTTAATGGGTGTTATTCAAGACTCCGTGGTTGACTGGCTGATGCAAACCTGTCTTGGCGGAACTGGCGGTTTTGCCAAGGCTTCCACCCGCACCGCTTTTTCCAAGTGGTTGAAGCTTATAGAAGCTAATTTGCTTAACTCAACTGCGGATTTATTCTCACTTTGCATGATGCGGATAACTTTGCATTAAGCGAATCGGTGCATTATTTGCTTGGTCTGTGCCAGGTATGAAACAATGACTTTGTCTTTCGCTTCGTATGCCCCGTTAACTTGATCCACGATAAGCATGGAATCCACATGAGCTTCAACATGGCGGGCGCTGAACTTGTCGGCGATGCGTAAGCTTGCCAAAAGGCTTCATACTCCGCTTCATTGTTTGTACTTTTGAACTCGAGGCGGATAGTATATGTGAATTCTTGCTTTTCTGGGTTTAGTTTAAACCCTGCCCCCGACCCTTCTTCGTTAGATGCCCCATTAGTGAATAATGTCCAAATTTCGCCATCTCCCGGGGGTGGGATCGGCTCTTCTTATGCTCTACGTTCTTCTACCTTTTCGACCGGCACTTTGCGATAAAGTTTGCTAGAACCTGACCTTTGATTGCTGGTTTTGGTTTGTACTGCAGTGTATGTCCCCCTAACTCAATTGCCCACTTCGCTAGCCATCCTGAGAGCTTTGATTTGCGGAGTACGTTATGGATTTTGTACTTGGTTAACAATTTATTGGATGTCTATTAAAGTAACGGCGGAGGCGGCGGGAAGCGTGTACCAATTCGAGCAATAACTTTTCCATTATGGAGTATCTGGTTTCTGCATATGTTAGGGTCCTGCTGACATAGTAGATCGGGGTTTTGCACTTGTTTCGAGTCCACAAGGAGAACGGTGCCCACTATTTTGTTTGAGGCAGATATGTATCGCGCTAATTCTTCCCATCCTCGTGGAGCAGTGAGAGTTGGCAATTCAATCAAGCACTTCTTGGCCTCTTGGAAGGCTTGCTCTGCCTTTTGTGTCAATCGAAATTGAGTTTTCTTCAGACAGTTCCTGAGCGTTGCCACAAACAGAAATGATTTCGTGGCATGGTTGGCTAAGAATCTGTTTGGACTTCTTTTGTTGACTTCGGCGATGGCATTCGGGAAATTACTTTCACTTTTTCTAGGTTGGCTTTGAAGACGTCTTTCGTCACCATTACTCCCAGAAATTTCCCTTCTTTCATCGCGAACGAACATTTACTTGGATTCAGCTTCATCCTTATCTTCTGCAACTTTTTGAAAGTGCCTTTAATATCACGGAGCATCTGGTCTTATTTGGAATTTTTTTTGACTAAATCATCCATGTATACTTCCAGATTACTCCCGATTTTTTCCCCAAACTCTCGGTCCATCAAGCGCTGGTATGTTGCTCCTGCGCTTTTTAGACCGAAAGACATCATCTAGTAACAAATGTGCCTTTTTCTATGCGAAATGCTGTTTTGTCTTGATCTTTTTCATCCATGTATATCTGGTGTGTCACACCTCGACCAATGAAGGCGGAAACGTCGAGGCGCGACATGATTGCTCATTGCACAATGACACTATAAAGTTACAATATTTAAACAACTCATTTAAATCCATATCATCATAAATAACACAACAATTGTTCATACAAAATGCCAAATAGATAGATAAACAAATAACTTGTTCTTTTATTTTCTAATATCCTAAAGCCAAGATAATAAGTTTCTTCAAGTAATCCAATCAAGCTAACATCAAACCTGTAACATTGCATAAAATAGAGTTTGTCAACACGAAGGTTGGTGAGCAATTTTCATAGTTTTGGACAATAAGTATATAGTATGAAATCCACAACTAGTATATGAAAACAATAAATAATAGCAACAATTTAGATAATAAAACCGTCAATAAGAATACATTGACGAACCGTCAATAAGAATACATTGACGACAATAATGAAATCGTCAATAAGAATACATTGAAGACACCTTTCTATATGGGGATACCATATATACTCGGAATTAACGTATGATCATACTTTGATGAGGCTACCCGCCTTAGCATTCAAGAGGCTACCCGCCTTAGCATTCAAGAATTTGAACATAATCATGTAAAGCATATAACACCAAATCGAGCATTTATTTAAGTAAACATATACAATACGTGTTGTGGTTTAAGACTCAAGTATAAATCATTTGAATTTGAATAAGTATGCAATGCCACCCCCAAAACGAAAGATGGAAAACGGGGGATGAAAAAGTACTCACATTAACAAGTAACTTGAAAGATAGTGTCGTGAATAATCGGAGAGAACAGTTTAACGAGCAAGACCTATATTAAATAGGTCTTGTGTTAGTAGGTAGTCTTGGAAGGGTTTAAAATAAAATACATGACAAATAAAGTAAATAAATAAAGCTTAGGATTTAAAATGTAAATATTTGAGAAATTAAAGAAACGAGTTTTGTAAAATAAGTTTACTCGAAACCGGGTCTCGGTATTCTATTCATTAGTTTTTTTTCTTTTTTACTCAACCTATGTTAAGTAATAATGTGGGTTAAATTGCGATATTGCAAAACCCTTGGTTATAAGAATACCAAAACGAGGTTTAAACGAGTGTTCGGGTTTGTCGGTTCGAGACTTGATAATTGACCAAGCTCACAGTTAACTTCCCAAAATAATAAATGTTATGAGATAACTCAATAAAATCAAAATAGACTTAACCAAGTATGTAGTTCTATTGTGAAGAACCTTAACGTTCGTTAAGCGAGTATACGACCTTATCGGTTCGAACTTGTTATAAGATCAAGTTGGTTACCGACATGCCAAGTATGTTTAGAAATTAACTAAAATTGATTTAAAATATAATCTTGAAGAAAAATATGAGTTTTGGTGGCTAAAAACACACTTGTGTGTCTTAAGCGAGTGAACTCGGTTTAGTTTGGTTTTTGGTTCGGTCCTTAACTCGGAATAAGACCGAGGATGGTTACCACATACCCAATTACCATGGAACTTGTAAAATAACTTATAAATAATAATACTCAAGTTTTACATTCAAAAAGTTAACAATAAAGCTTTTAAACAAAAGTTCGGTTTTTGGTTCGGTCCTTGACTTGGAATAAGACCGAGGATGGTTACCACATACCCAATTACCATGGAACTTGTAAATAACTTATAAATAATAATACTCAAGTTTTACATTCAAAAAGTTAACAATAATGCTTTTAAACAAAAGTTCGGTTTTTGGTTCGGTTCTCAACTCGGGATGAAACCGAGGCTAGTCACCACATACCCAATACCATGGAACTTGACAAATATGAACAATAAACTAAAATATGTAGAAGTTAAGCAAGTATAACAAGTTATATGGTTAGATTGTTAAATATATAAACAAGAACTACAAAGTCCTCCATGTAACCTTGCCTTACTAGCCTGACATTTCAACTGGCCGAGACCGGAGAAATGAAAGACCGAAGGTAAACAAGAGTGTATATTATATATATGTTGTAACATCAAGCTTTAAGTGTTGAGAAGTTAGTTAAAATGAAAGATTAGCTTATGAAGAACAACCTTAGAATTTAAGAATTTGAGAGAGAAATGAAGAAATGAGCAAGCACAAATGAAGAAGATGGGTGTGTATATATAGGGTAAGTTGAATGGGTCTTTCATAAAGGGTGTTTCACGAAAATGGGTTGGTTATAGACCCAAGAAAGCACAAACTACAAATGGGTCCTTCAAGTCTCCATTTTGGTAGTTTTAGTCCATGGAGTTCGTTTTAAGCGTTTTCGGGGAATTTTAAGAACCGAAAAGGGTGTTTTTTTTCCAACAACTATAAAACAACTATTTAACATACAATTCATCATTTTGATAATATCGAAATGTTCGGGATACAAAACGGGTCGGGTTTACATTAAGAATACAAGTATAAAATAACCCGAAATTGACAAATGTCACATGGTGGTACCCCTTATAGGAGTCCAAGAAACATTTGAAGAGGTAAGGCGCCAAGGCGTCTACTTTAAAGTCTATCTCTGGTAATGGGTAACAGTCTTTCATTTTGGCCTTGTTCAAATCTTTGTAATCTATGTGCATGTGCCAGGCTCCTTTACTTTTCACGATCTTGACTGAATTGGCTACCCATGTTTGGTAGAGAATCTCGCAGATGATTCCAGCTTTCAACAATTCTTGAACCTGACCGTTCATTGCCTTTGTTCCGACCCTACTTTCTTTCTCTTTTGGACAACCGGAGTGAATGTTGTGTTGACCTTTATTGTATGCCTTGCTAACTTTCGCGAGACTCCAACCATGTCAGCGGTTTGCCAGGAGAAAACATCCATGTTCCTGATCAACAATTGCTTGAGGAACGACTTTATGCTTTCTGAGATTGTGGGTCCTATTGTGATTGCTTGTTCTGGGAACTTCGCGTTTAAAACCCATCTTTCATGTTCCGTAGTGACATGGAGTTTTGGCTCTTGGGTAGTTTTCATCCTTTCGCGACTATGAAATTCTTGTTGGGAAGGATTAAGGCAATGCCAGTCGGCATTGGCACTCCTATCATTCCATGTGCCGTGGAGGGATTTGCATTGAAGTCTAATATTGCTTGTAACATTCCGGAAAATCCCATATTTATTTTAGGCCAAAGATGTCAACTTTGAAAGATGAGTGATTAAAAATATTCTCAAGATAATTAATGGGGAAAATGAGATAAGAAAATACGATAATCTCATTTTGAAGAAATAAGAAAAAGTGGATTAATCCTGTCACACCCTCAAAATTCACTAACGGAGTTTTACCGTCAGAGGGTGTGAACTGGCAGGATCGGAATCATTAGTTATAACCAAACCAAAGAAAAACGTTTAAATGAAAGTAAGTGCGGAAGCGTAAACCATATAAATAAAGATGATTCAAACAATGCATGTTCCTAGACCGCGCGCCCGCCTCGGCTACCTGAGAATAACATACTAAAAGGGTCAACACGAGGTTGGTGAGTTCACAAGTTATATAAAAATAAATCGTTTAGCGTTTGCGTTCAGCGTTTTACGTTAAGTGTCTTGCGTAACCACGTTACGGCGTTTAAGCGTTTTGCGTAACCACGTTACGGCGTTTAAGCGTTTTGCGTAACCTCGTTACGGCGTTTCAGTGTTGCGTAACCCCGTTACGACGTTTAAGTGTTGCGTAACCCCGTTACGACGTTTAAGTGTTACGTAACCCCGTTACGACGTTTGAGTGTGTAACCATGTTACAGCGTTTGAGTGTGTAACCACGTTACAGCGTTTAAGTGTGTAACCACGTTACAGCGTTTAAGTGTGTAACCACGTTACAGCGTTTAAGTGTTTTGCATTACCAGATAGTGTTATGTCAAATTATATATCGATAGGTAGCTAATCTATACAACAAGTATCGCTAAGTGGTTCGCGACCGAAGCTGACTGTTTATCAAGTGCCCGTCACCAGGTCCTCCAGACCATGGTAAGTGTTAGCCAAAATTTACACCCACTCAACCTCCAGTTGAGCTTAGCGTCGGGTGGGGTTTGTCAAACCCAGTAGTACTACCCAAAAGTGACTCGCTATTCCAAATATTAACCGGTCCGATGTGTGGGACTTCAAATGTTACGTATGCCGCTTAGCCTTTACAAGTGATATATAATTTATAACAAAATCTTTCATATGCGTTTATCTCAGAAAATATGTTTATCGGAGTATGTTATCTCCCCCAAGTGAAAAACGTTTGAAAACAGTTTAAGAGTGGGGTAAGTGAACTCACTGTTTGCGAAGAATATCCGATCTAGATCACCGAGTGATGCGCGTCGTAGAAAACTCTCTAGCGTTCTAAAATAACAAAGAGATTTTCTAAGTATCGGAATGTTTAACGAGTCTCTAGACTCGGCACATAATACCTATGCACGTAACATGTTTCGTGTTT